>NC_045770.1:30745670-30822761 GCF_008692025.1 Phocoena sinus
TTTCATATTTGTATCAGGTTATGTTAATTCACTTCCTTTCCAAGTCTACTAAGACTATTTGTCATGGATTTATGTTGAATTTTATCAACACTTTTTTTCTTTTCTTTGGATATCTTTTGAGATGAGCATATAATTTTTCTTTTTCACAATGATAATTATATTAAATGATATTCTAATATTAGACTAATCTTATATTTTTGAAATTTGTAATATTAGTCAGTAGTAGAGTTTTCAACTCATATATCTATATATATTCAGTTTATATTCATAGCATGTTTGGCCTGTATTTCTGCAATTTGCCTATTGGGGTATAATTTCTAGATTAGACCTGCCTTATAAAATGAGCTGAGTTTTTAATCTCTGAAATAGGTTGTGTTATACTTAAACAATCTTTTACTTTCATCTTTCAAACTCAAAGGAAAACCAGTTGGTTTTGATACTTTGTTTTGTGAGAGATTTTAAAGTACTTATTCAATTTTTATTATTGTTATAGGACTATTTAGATTTTAAAAAATGCATCCTTATGTCAGTTTTAATAAATTTTTTAAAATGCATTTTTCCGTTTCATCTAAGTTTTCAATTATTGGCATAGTTCTTCCTAGTATTTTCTTATTACCTTTTTGAATCTGTGCAACATCTATAGATATGACTTTTTTTCAACTCTTAACATTATTTATTTGTGCTTACCTCATATTTTTTTCTTATTGACATTGACAGAGATATGTCAATTTTACCTGTATTTTCAAAGAATAAATCTTCAGCTTTGGTAATCATTTCTTGTATATATGTTTTATGTTTCATTAATTCTGTTCCTACTTAATATAATTTCCTCTTTTACCTTCCTGGTGTCTATTTTGCTTTTCTTTGTAACATTTTCAGTTGAATACTTAATTTATTGATGTTCAACCTTTCTTCTTTTCTAATATGAGTATTTAAAACCATAAATTTCCTTCTAAGAACCACTTCAACTAGATCTCACAAGTTTGGAGAAGTGTTTTAGTTATCATTAATATCTTAATATTTTCTAATTTCTATGTTTTCATCTTTGAGCCTTGGAGCTATTTAGGGGTATTTTTAAAATTCCAAATTTAAAAGTTATTCCACTATCGGTTTGATCTGATTTTCTAACTTAACTACATTGTGATCAGATAATGTGGTTTGTATGACACTAGTCACTTGGCAATTGTTGAGGCTTCCTTTATAGCCTATTATGTGGTCAGTTTTTATTAATGTTCTGTGTTTATTTGAAAAAAATGTATTCAGTTGTTGAGTTTAATGATCTTATATTTGTTCATTAGTTCAAGTTTGTTAATTGTTTGGCTAAAATCGCCTTTATCCTTGATGTAGTCTTATTTTGTCTGCAATCTTTATTAATTGCTGGGAAAGGAATGTTAGATTATCTCACTATAGTGGTGGATTATTTTTATTTCCCTTTGGAATTCTGTCAGTTTCTTCTTCCTGAAGCTTGGAGCTCTCTTTTAGAGGTAGTGGTTTGGAACCTTAAAAAAACAATTGATTCCTACTTAGCAATGTCAGTGATACACTTAAAAGATTATATTATATTTGGTTCAAAGTGAATTTCACATTAATTTGCTCCCAAGTAATTACCTTAGCATTTTTACAAGTGACTAAGAATACTGTACGCTGTTATTTTTATTTGAGATTTAAAGTTTTCCTTCTAAATCAAAAGCTAGTGCTGGGGCTTCCCTGGTGACGCAGTGGTTGAGAGTCCGCCTGCCGATGCAGGGGACATGGGTTCGTGCCCCGGACCGGGAGGATCCCATATGCTGCAGAGTGGCTGGGCCCGTGAGCCATGGCCGCTGCTCCTGCGCGTCCAGAGCCTGTGCTCCGCAACGGGAGAGGCCACAACAGTGAGAGGCCCGCATACTGCAAAAAAAAAAAAAAAAAAAGCTAGTGCTTATGCATCCTCTAAGGGTCTCTAAGTTTATTCATCTCATGAAATCCTCATAGCCTCTAGCACAGTGCTGGCTCTTTGATCTGTATCTTTAAAATACCAAAGACTTCATTAACCATCTACTGACAGAAAGAGATAGTACACATTTCCTTGTTTGATTATAGTAATGAAACTTTACCTGATTTGCCTCTGATTATTATATTTTGTTTCTCTAGATTTTCAACACATCATTATTTGAACCACCTCCTCCAGGATATGAAAATGTTTCAGATGTTCCACCTTTTAGTGCCTTTTCTCCACAAGGTATGCCAGAGGTAAAAATGCATGCAATAAAATAAAAATAACAAAGAGAACTTCCTTATACATACAAGCAATAATTAAAGAGGTATCTCCCGCAATGGGAGAGGCCACAACAGTGAGAGGCCCGTGTACCGCAAAATTAAAAAAAATAATAATAATAATAATAATAAAGCAGTGTGTATAACTATCATCTGAGATTTTACAGTAAATCCCCAGATTCTTGCATAGTACTTTGTTTCTTTTTATAAGAAAGTTAAATTTGAAAGAGTTGAATATAATTTATTAATGTCTTTTAAAATGTTATGTCTCCTACCATAATATTTAACATTAAGTAGATTCAGTTTTGGACATACTGAGTTTGAGGTGCCTAGGATATATTCCAAGAAGTTGCTAATAGACAATTGGGCATATTGAAGTACCACTCAATAGGGAGATAAGGGCTTGACTATCATCAGAAACATCCTAAGTAAAAAATTTACATTTAGAATTGAATTTATTTATTTATTTATTTATTTTTTTGCGGAAAAAAGGAAAAATAGCTCTTATTTTTCTTAAATGTGAAGAAATGACAGAAAATGTGTTTTTATTTTGAGGTGCAGTTTACATGTAACGAAATGCACAGGTCTTGAGTTAATTCAATAAATTTTTTAAATTGCATGTATCTATATCACTCAAAATAAGATATAGGACATTTCTATGACTCCAGAAAGTTCTCTGGTGCCCCTTTCTGCTCAATTTTTGCCATATCCCCCTAGAAGCAACCACTTCCTGATATCTGTCATCATTGATTAGTTTGGTTTTGGACTTCATATAAATGGAATCAGATAGTAACTATTCTTTTGTGTGTTGGTGGAAAATCAAGTAACAGTCAAGCTAAGAAGAAAGAAAAGAGAATTTTATTTGAGTCAAACTGAGGATTATAACCCAGGGAACAGATTTGGAGAAGCTCTGAGAGCTGTTCCATTGGTCAGGGGTTAGAGATGCAATTTTATATATTTCTGAGACAAAGAATTTCTGTGTTATATTGACAGGTTAGCATTCTACATAAAGTTGATCAAAGATGTTTTGGTCAATACAGCTCTCTGTATGGGATGAAAAAGAAATTAAAATAACCTTAAAACTACAACGTTGGTGTCTGAATAAAGCAGCCATTTTTCTTAAAGGTTGATTACATCCTCCTGTTTGAGGAGGTCTGGTTAATGTACAATACAGATGCACATTGCACATTGGGAAAGGCCTACCACAAAGCGGGCATATTATTTTCTTCCTTTCTTAGTTTGATTTTCCGGTCATAGAAAAATTTATGATTTTCCCTCATCATTTGCCTTGCTGCTCTCACTCAGTACAACGATTAGAGATTAGTCATGTTATTGTGTGTGTTAATAGTTTCTTCCCTTTACTTGCTGAGTAGAGTTCTATTATGGGACTGTTCTACAAATTGCTTATTCATTCTCCTATTTACAAACAGCTGGACTGTGTCCCATATGGGCTACCTAGATTCAGCTGCTATGAGCAATTCTGTGCAGGTCTTTTTGTGGACATATGTTTCCATCTTTCTTGGGTAAATACCTAGGAGTGTAATTGTTCTGCCATAGGGCATAATTCTGTATAACATTACTTTTCAAAGAAATTATTTAAAGTGACTCTCTAATTATACACTCTTACAAGAATGTATGAGAGTTTCAGTTGCTCCACATTTTCGCTAACATTTGAAACTGTCTGTCTTTCTAATTGTAACAGTTCTAGTAGATGCAATTTAAGAATGTGTGTGTGTGTTTTTTTTCACATCTTTATTGGAGTATAATTGCTTTACAATGGTGTGTTAGTTTCTGCTTTACAACAAAATGAATCAGTTATATATATACATATGTTCCCATATATCTTCCCTCTTGTGTCCCCCTCCCTCCCACCCTCCCTATCCCACCCCTCCAGGCGGTCACAAAGCACCGAGCTGATCACCCTGTGCTATGTGACTGCTTCCCACTAGCTATCTACCTTACGTTTGGTAGTGTATATATGTCCATGCCTCTCTCTCGCTTTGTCACAGCTTACCCTTCCCCCTCCCGATATCCTCAAGTCCGTTCTCTAGTAGGTCTGTGTCTTTATTCCTGTCTTACCCCTAGGTTCTTCATGACATTTTTTTTTCTTAAATTCCATATATATGTGTTAGCATACGGTATTTGTCTCTCTCTTTCTGACTTACTTCACTCTGTATGACAGACTCTAGGTGTGTCCACCTCCTTACAAATAGCTCAGTTTCGTTTCTTTTTATAGCTGAGTAATATTCCATTGTATATATGTGCCACATCTTCTTTATCCATTCATCCGATGATGGACACTTAGGTTGTTTCCATCTCCGGGCTATTGTAAATAGAGCTGCAATGAACATTTTGGTACGTGACTCTTTTTGAATTATGGTTTTCTCAGGGTATATGCCCAGTAGTGGGATTGCTGGGTCATATGGTAGTTCTATTTGTAGATTTTTAAGGAACCTCCATACTGTTCTCCACAGTGGCTGTATCAATTTACATTCTCACCAACAGTGCAAGAGGGTTCCCTTTTCCCCACACCCTTTCCAGCATTTATTGTTTGTAGATTTCTTGATGATGGCCATTCTGACCGTTGTGAGATGATATCTCAGTGAAGCTTTGATTTGCATTTCTCTAATGATAAATGATGTTGAGCATTCTTTCATGTGTCTGCTGGCAATCTGTATATCTTCTTTGGAGAAATGTCTATTTAGGTCTTCTGCCCATTTTTTGAGTGGGTTGTTTGTTTTTATAATGTTGAGCTGCTTGCAAATTTTGCGGATTAATCCTTTGTCAGTTGTTTTATTTGCAACTATTTTCTCCCATTCTGTGTGAACCCTATATTTCTAATAATTTGTCTATCAATGAAAGTTAATGATTAGATTTTAATCACAATGTTTCAAGTATTTACACATTAAGGATAATGCTTGTTAAGGATGTGTATATTTGTGTTCTGTACTTTTTTCCTGCTTTTGTTTACATAGGCATTCTTTCTATAATGGTAGAATTTTATCTGCGTCCCCTGTTTTATTATAACATGATATGCTTGTACTTTTCTCTCATGCTTGTTTTTTTTTTTTTTTTTTTTTTTTTTGCTGTACGTGGGCCTCTCACTGTTGTGACCTCTCCCATTGCGGAGCACAGGCTCAGCGGCCATGGCTCACGGGCTTAGCCGCTCCACAACATGTGGGATCTTCCCGGACTGGAGCACGAACCCGTGTCCCCTGCATCAGCAGGCGGACTCAACCACTGCGCCACCAGGGAAGCCCTATGCTTATGTTTTTACACTCTTTTACACTCCGCTGGGACTCGCGGAGAGGGCTGGCGTGATGGGCTCCTCGCTGCTGCGGGACTGGGGAGCCGGGACATCGGGGCGTCCCCGCCCCCTTGGGCTCGCCACCGGGGTCACCGCATGCGCACGCACACGCATACGCGCGGCCCCGCGCCAGACGCAGGCCTGGCGGGACACTCCCACGACTCAGAGCGGGAGGCGCGGCCTGTGGTAGGCAAAGAGTGGTGCTAGGCCCCACCGCAGGGCCGGCGCAAGCCCTCCCGCGAAGGCGAGGGGCTCGGCCCACGTGCTCTGGCAGTCGCCACCGTGACCGCACGCTTGAGAGGGGCAGCGGCTGTGGTCCGGTACCCCAAGGCTCCCTCTCGGACAGCTAGAGAAGGCTTTCTCATCGACGGTGCGTCACCCCCACCCATCGACTCTTCCCTTTGGGCCCACGGAGGCGCTCCACGAGCCGCCCAGTCCACGACTGGGCGTGGTGGGGGTGGCGTCTGTGGTATGGGTACGAACACGGCCCAAAGGAGCGTTCGCGGCCAGAGCCGGGGGCACAACCTCTGCCGCCCCCAGGCTTGTCCATCGGGCTCCGGAAGGAGGGAGCACACCCCAGAAGCGCGACAGACCCTCTTCTCACAGGACCCGGCCCAACACGATTATATGGTTGAATACTTTACAGCACTGAAACAGAAAAGTCCAGCAGCATGCAAAGACGTAAGTGATGAAAAACTACACCAAAAATACACTAAAGGACATAAATGCAATTGTGTTTCTTCAAGGTTATATAATGATTTCAAAAATGGACAGAGTTTTAATTTTATAATGTTACCCAAAATTACCATGTGAATAGTTAGGATAAGGTCAGTCCAGGAGGCAGGAGGGGCTTGTTATCTGGGCAAAAGAGCACAGGTCAGGCAGCCAGGTGCCTGGTAATGTTGCATTTCTTGACTTGGGTAGTGCTTCCACTTCTGCTCACTCAGTTATTTGTTTAAGTGTACATATATGCTTTATAAATTTCTGTGAACACTTTATATTTCATAATCTAAACTATTTTAAAAAGTGCTCTGAAGGATTATGTCACATAGTGGTTCATAGAATCATTTGGTTTATAATGTGCTGTATGGTAGACTGTTTCCAAAACTCAGATTATGTTTCAAATTTTTTTCATTCTAATATTGTTTATTGATGCCTTCTCCTGTTTGTTTATTATTTACAATATTATATTTAGTAATACCTAAATTTTGGGGCAGTTTTAGATTTACAAAACATTGAGCACATGGATCAGGGAGTATTGACCCGACCCCACTCCCATGTCCCCCTATCAGTAA
This sequence comes from Phocoena sinus, assembly GCF_008692025.1. Lineage (NCBI taxonomy): Eukaryota > Metazoa > Chordata > Mammalia > Artiodactyla > Phocoenidae > Phocoena > Phocoena sinus. The sequence goes on from NC_045770.1 coordinate 30,752,526, forward strand.
CATCTTAAATCCCATGGTATATTGATGACAATTAATGAACCAATGTGAATATGTTATTGTCTACTAAAGGCTATCATTGGTTCAGATTTCCTCACGTTTTACCCAATGTCCTTTTCCTGTTCCAAGATCTCATGTAGAATATCAAACTACATTTAGGTTTCATGTCTCCTTAAGTTTCTCTTGGCTGTAACAGATTCTCAGACTTTCCTTGTTTTTGACCAAAAATTTGTATAGAAACCTGACAGTCTGGGGGAATACTGGTCAGGTATATTGTGGGATGCCCCTCTATTGGAGTTTGATGCTTTTATTATGATTATCTTGGGTTTCTCTGTGTTTTTTGGAGGAAGATTATGGAGGGAATTTTGTCACATTTTAATCACATCATATCAAGGACATATACCATCAAAGTAATTTATGGCTTTTTCTTTTTTTTGGCCACACCTCACAGTTTGTGGGGTCTTAGTTCCCTGGCCAGGGATCGAACCTGGGCCCTAGGTAGTGAAAGCTTGGATTGGTAACCGCTGGACTGCCAGGGAATTCCCAGTTTAAGACTCTTGATGTTGACCTGGTGAAAATGGTTTTTGGCAGGGTCCACCTCTATAAAATGACTACCCCTCCCGGAGTCCCATCACCACTTGCCACTCTGCACCAGCTTCTCACACGCAGGGAGCACTCTCTTCTTGTAGCACGGAGTACTATATAATTTATTAACCAGTTCTTTCTTTATTTTATTTTTTAAGTAACAGACTTCTATTTTATTAATCATTTATACTTTTGTATATGGTTGTTTTCCCTTTTGTTTTTTGAATTGTTTTATCATTTTGATCTTTTTTTTCTTTGAAATAATTCTGAGGTATTTTGGTTTAGTTTTTACTAACTACTTGCAGACAACATAAAAATGAATAGATTTTTAGCTATTATATGGATATTGTTGTAGATGTTATGTGGATATTCATTTTTAAATAAATATGTGGTGTTCCCTTTTTTCATTATTGGCTTTCAATTTTATTTCATGATTGAAATAAAAGATTGATCAAGAGGGTACTCGATACATAGATTCTGTGGAATTTTTATTGAGATTTATTATGTGCTCTTAACAGTGGTAAATTTTTGTAAATGTTTTATATGTGTTGAAAAGCATTTTGCTATGTGGTTGCTGCAGGAAATATAATCAAAGTTGTTAACTTTATTGTTGATACTGTTATAACATTATTAATTTTCTTCTCTCCTCATGTATCAGTTTCTGGAAGAACGGTGTTTGAAGAAAGAACCTCACACCATGATTGCAGATATGTCAGTTTTACCTTGTAATTCTCAGTCTCTGAGTTCTGTGTCTCAGTGCTATGTGTCTAGGTGCATAAAGTGCATCACTGTAATCTTCCCCAGGAGGTTTTCTTTTTCATAACTAAAGCTGCCCTTCTTTTACCTTATAAATACATTCGATATTAATTGCTGCTAGACCAGGTTTCTTTTGTTTAATAATTGCTTGGTTTGACTTTCCCACTCCTTTTATTTTCAACCTCCTAGTTCGCTGTAAGACTGGTTTAAAAACTCAAAGGGGCGCAGACAAAGTGGGCTGACCAACGAGAGCAATTACCGTTGACTGGTGCTGATCAAATTATACCTTTGCCCAGGTAGAAAGCCAGAGCCATCAGGACGTGGGTCTGCATTTGGAGGCCAGCTGCCCAGAGAACACTGTCTCTCTCTCTCTGGGTCCTTGAATGTCTCCAACTGGAATCAGGATTTTGTTGGTGGAAGGTAGGTCACTCTATTTCTGTAATTTGTGCCTATGAGCAAAAGAGTTATTTTCCTACCAGAAGTTTTAAAAAATGACACTATGCATATAGAGAGAGCGAGCGAGAGAGAGGGTACTACTATACATTGGGATATCCTTTCCTTGAGTGTTTATTTTTAAACTATTTTCCAACTTGTGAAGTTAATTTTTTTTCTTAATATTTTCTTGGTAAAAATCACATAGATTTTCAGGAAAAAGCACCTCATTTAGTGCACTGCGATCTAATGGGAATGAGAGGGTTTCTAGAACTGGGTAAGGAGTGTGTCAGTTGGAAGGGACTTGAAAAATATGTGGGATCAAATTAGAGATTTTGATTGCATATGAGGGTATTAGATTTGGGGTGGTACTGATTGGATTGAAATCGGTGTGGGACATATCTAGCCAGACTTTGAGCACAGCCTGTTTCATTCAGAGGCTGAATCCTTCAAGGAAACCATTTTCTGGGTCCTGTGTATCATCATTTGGAATTAAGAATTTAGACTGGCAGAAGGCAAGCACTTTTTTGGCCTTTTTTTTTTCCTTTAAAGCATAAAGATGAAAAGGATGACATTTTATACCAGAAAGCACCTTTTTTTCCCTGGTAAAATTCACATTTATTTATGGATTTAAAGTACAAGCATTGCATGCATATCATTTTTAGATTTCTTCATCGGGGCCATGTATTTCTGTTATTAAAGGGATTAAAACCTTTTTACTCTTTCACTTTATAATTGATTGTTACCTGGTGTATGGGATCTATAGATTTTGTTTGCTAATCAGTGTCTAGAAACTTGGTTGAACCCTATATTTCTTTTTTTTTTTTTAACATCATTCTTGGAGTATAATTGCTTTAGAATGGTGTGTTAGTTTCTGCTTTATAACAAAGTGAATCAGTTATACATATGTGCCCACATCTATTCCCTCTTGCAACTGCCTCCCTCCCACCCTCCCTATCCTGCCCCTCTAGGTGGTCACAAAGCACTGAGCTGATCTCCCTGTGCTATGTGGCTGCTGTCCACTAGCTGTCTATTTTACGTTTGGTAGCATATGTATATCCATGCCACTCTCTCACTTTCTCCCAGGTTACTCTTCCCCCTCCCATATCCTCAAGTCCATTCTCTAGTAGGTCTCCATATTTATTCCAATCTTGCTGCTAGGTTCTTCATGACAATTTTTTTTTTTTTAGATTTCGTATATATGTGTTAGCATACAGTATTTGTATTTCTCTTTCTGACTTATTTCACTCAATATGACAGACTCTAGGTCCAGGCACCTCACTACAAATAACTCAGTTTCGTTCCTTTCTATGGCTGAGTAATATTCCATTGTATATATGTGCCACATCTGCATTATCCATTCATCCTGTTGATGGACACTTTGGTTGCTTCCATGTACTGGCTATTGTAAATAGAGATGCAATGAACATTTTGGAACATGACTATTTTTGAATTATGGTTTTCTCAGGGTATATGCCCAGTAGTGGGAATGCTGGGTTGTATGGTAGTTCTATTTGTAGTTTTATAAGGAATGTCCATATTGTTCTCCATAGTGGCTGTATCAATTTACATTCTCACCAACAGGGCAAGAGGGTTCCCTTTTCTCCACACCCTCTCCAGCATTTACTGTTTGTAGAATTTTTGATGATGGCCGTTCTTACCGTTGTGAGATGGTATCTCAGTGTAGCTTTGATTTGCATTTCTCTAATGATAAATGATGTTGAGCATTCTTTCATGTGTCTGCTGCCATTCTGTATATCTTCTTTGGAGAAATGTCTATTTAGGTTTTCTGCCCAGTTTTGGAGTGGGTTGTTTGTTTTTATAAAGTTGAGCTGTATGAGCTGCTTGCAAATTTTGGAGATTAATCCTTTGTCAGTTGCTTCATTTGTAAATATTTTCTCCCATTCTGAGTGAACCCTACCTATATTTCTAATAATTTGTCTATCAATGCAAATTAATGATTAGATTTTAATGAGAATGTTTCAGGTATTTACACATTAAGGATAATGCTTGTTAAGGATGTGTATATTTGTGTTCTGTACTTTTTTCCTGCTTTTGGTTACATAGGCACTCTGTCTATAATGGTAGATTTGTATCTGTGTCCCCTGTTTTATTATAACGTGATATGCTTGTACTTTTCTCTTATGCTTATGTTTTTACACTTTTCATGGTCTACAAATTGCATTTTGGTTTCAGTCATCATTTCTATTGGGTGTTATGTTTTCTTTTGTAATTGTTTCAGCTTATTTCATTGTTTTCCTTTCCCTAATTTATCTTTTGGGTTAAGCCACCCAATTTCTTGAGTTGAGTGCTTAACTCCTTTCTTTTCTAGCTTGCTTAATGTCCTTACTGTTCAGTTAAGTTTTAATTCCACTTTTTCTGTCTTATGATTTGTCCTAATTCTTTATTTTTAAATTTCAGCTTGATTGCTGTATAATTGACTTTTAAAATTGTAAAGTACTCAGTAAACTTTGTGCTGATTTGATATACATTGTGAAAGGATTCCCCCCAAGTAGTTAATTAACACATTTCCTTCATATATTTACTTTCTTTGGTAAGAACATTTAAATCCTACTCTTCTGGAAAATTTCAACTATACATCACATTGTTATCAACTATAATTACCATGGTTAACATTGGCTCCTGAGACTTTATTCACTGTGTACCCTTTTACCCTCCCTTCCCTGCCCTCCCCTGCAACCACTTTTCTACTCTGGTTCTGTAAGTTTTACTCTTTTTTTTTTTTTTTAACATTGCACATATAAGTGATACCATGCCATATTTGTCTTTCTCTGTCTTATTTTACTGGACATAATACCCTCCAGGACCATCCATGTTGTTGCAAATGGCAAAATTTCATTCCTTTTATGGCTGAGTAGTATTCCATTGTATCTACGTACCACATCTTCTGTATCCATTCAACCATCGCTGGACATGTTGGTTGTTTCCATATCTTATGCATTGTGAATGTGGGAGGGCAGATAGCTCCTTGATATTCTGTTGTTATTTCCTTTAGCTATATACCCAGAAGTGAGACTGCAGCATCATATGGTGGTTCTAGTTACAGTGTTTGAGGAACCTCCATACTGTTTTCCATAGTATGCACCATAGCTGCACCAGTTTACATGCCTACCAAGAGAGTGTACTTTTTGCCCTTAAATCCAAACTTTGCAATTAAGATTGCTATACAGTTTTCTTTTACTTGATGTTAACTCAGTTTGTTTTGTCATCCACTTATTTTCAATATTTTGTACTTTCTTCAGGTTTGGCTTGGAAATTTCCATGAAGAGACTTTCTGCTACAGTGAGGTGAGAAGCCACCCATGCACTCAAGCCTGGGAATCTGGAGAGGTCTCAGCCACTTATACCCCCAACAGAGGAAACTCTCAGAGCTGCAGGCTGAGGCAGGACTTGGCTCAGAGAACCGTCTCCTCTGGGAAATAGTGGATTTCCTTTGGCTCCAAAATGCTGACAAGAGTGGAGTCCTTCTGGTGGATTGACAAGCCTGGAGAAGATACCACCTCGTTTGTTGAAAAGTTCAAGTCTGAGTTCCTGCCTCTCAGCTCTATCAAAACTTCTTTAAAGATAAAGGAAGTATAGGGAAGAGGTTACTCCCCAGCATTCTCAGGTATCCAAAGCATACCTAAGAAGCTGGCAGTCCGTTGCTTATTCTGTAGCCGCCATGCACTCTAAGCACTTTGGGAGCCAGAACCCAAGTTATCAGATTACGATCGTCCACCCAACCATGGAAGAATTTGAAGATTTCTGCAAATATATTGTTTACGTGGAGTCGCAAGGTGCACACCGAGCTGGCCTAGCCAAGGTTATTCCAGCGAAAGGATGGAAAGCCAGACAGACGTACGATGATACCGATGACATTTTAATAGCCGCTCCCCTGCAGCAGGTGACCACTGGGCAGGCAGGTGTGTTTACTCAGCACCACAAAAAGAAGAAAGCCATGACCGAGAGCGAGTATCGCCGCTTAACAAACAGTGAAAGACACCAGACTCCATTCTACTCTGATTTTGAGGATCTGAGGCGAAAATATTGGAAAACACACCCCTGTGATTCACCAGTATACGGTGCGGACTTCCATGGCTCCTTATTCGATGAAAACACGAAGCAGTGGAACCTTGGACACCTGGGAACCATTCAGGACCTGCTGGAACAGGAGTGCGGAGTGGTCATCGAAGGCGTCAACACCCCCTACCTGTACTTCAGCCTGTGGAAGACCGCCTTCGCCTGGCACACGGAGGACATGGACTTTTACAGCATCAACTACCTGCACTTCGGGGAGCCCAAGACTTGGTACGCGGTGCCCCCGGAGCACGGCCGGCGACTGGAACGCCTGGCCAAGGAGCTTTTCCCAGGCTGCTCGTCGGGCTGTGAGGCCTTCCTGCGGCACAAGGTGGCTCTCATCTCGCCCACGGTCCTCAAGGACAACGGCATCCCCTTCGGTCGGGTCACTCAGGAGGCTGGAGAGTTCATGGTGACGTTTCCCTATGGCTACCACTCTGGCTTCAACTGCGCGGAAGCCATCAATTTTGCCACCCAGCGCGGGATCGATTATGGCAAAGTGGCCTGGGAATAGGGCTCTGCATGACCTTTGGAAAGATCTTCGTCAGAATAAGGGAGAGTTCAGGTGAGCACCCTTAGGATATTAAAAATCGGTGGTTGGGTGGAGACTCTAAAAGGAACCTATAATTACCAGCTGCAAAGGGAGTTGGATGTTAGAATAGTAACATTACTACAGGAGCCCTGTAAGGTACTGAAATTGTGTGTGTGTGTGTGTGTGTGTGTGTCTCTGTTTTCCTGAAGCAATATGGAATGGAGACTTCGTTTTCTTGGAGCAGCAAGGAAATAGGAAGGTGAGGAGGCTTTATCTTCCTATCCAGCCAGGCTTGGAGATGGAACAATAAGATGAGTGTGGGCATGAAGAGGTGAGGAAGATGGGCCGTGTCCCTGGCATGCACTGTAGAGAAGAAAGGAGACTTGGGGAGGTCTGTATTGTCACCCGACTGTGAGGCCCCCTTCCCTGGCCCCTCACCAGAGCTGCAGAAGCTTTCCTTCCTCATCATGGCAGAGAGGGTGACCCCCAGGGGAAGCTGACTCTGTCCATTATGAAGTTTTGTCCTTGGTATGGGAAATTCCAGAAAGGCTACTACTCTGGATAGTAATAACAATTCTCTATTCAGTTCTCCTTCCCTATCACCTCCCCTGCAGCCTCTTATTTTTCTTTTAATGGTGAAGTAAGTAAATGTGATGCTGTTGATGTGGTTTTGTGTTGTCCCTCCAGCCACAAACTCAGTCCATCCATGGACCCACTCTGTATGCGTATGTGCAAAGTTGAATCTGAAGCGTGATGTCTTTCGTAAAGGAACCTTTTTGGTAGTCACTGCTTTGAGCTTTCCAGCAGTTACTTAGAGGGGAGAACTGGACTTAGAGTCAGCAGAAATGGCATTCAAACCTGCGCTTTGCTACTGTCTAGTCGTGGGAGCTTCAGCCAAAAAATTATTGATTTTCTCTGAGCCAGAATTACAGTGCGAGAATTTTGTGAAGATACTGGGGATGTAAATGTTACAGGCATGTAAGAGGTGCTCAGTTAATCTGATGTGCATCCATACACTCTCCTGGCCTCTAGGGCCAGCCCAATGCCTAGGACATCTGCTTGTATTCTTTCTGTGATGCTCAGTTCTACTGTTGTTTTCCTCACCACAGCCCCAGGCTTACACGTTACTTTTCTTTTAATTAATAGACTTTATTTTTGCAGAGTACTTCGCAACAAAATTAAGTGGAAAATACAGAGGATTCCAACATACTCGTTCCCAGGCTCCTCCACCAGCATCCACACCAGAAAGGAACATTTGTTACAGTCGAAGAACCTGCACTGACACCTCATTATCACCCAGAGTCCTTAGTTTAATTTATTCACTCTTGGCGTTGTACAGTCTATGGATTTGACCAATGTATAATGACATGTATCTACACTTATAATACCATACAGAATAGTCATTGCCTAAAATCCTCTGTGCTCTGCCTAATCATCCCCCTCCCACCCCCGACAACCACTGATCATTTTACTGCTTCCATAGTTTTGTCTTTTCCAGTTGACTTCTTTCACGTAGTAATATGCCTTTCAGTTTCCTCCACGTTTAGTGGTTTTATAGCTCATTTCCTTGTATTGGTGAATAATATTCCATTGTGTGATGTACGACCCTTTATTTATCCACTCACGTGCTGAAAGACATCTTGGTTGCTTCCAATTTTTTCTGCAATTATGAATACAACTACTATAAACATTTGTGTGCAGGTTTTCGTGTGGATGTAAATTTTCAGCTCATCTGAGTGAATACCAAAGACTGCGACTGCTGGATGGTATGGTGAGACTATATTTAGTTTTGTAAGAAACTGCCAATTTTTTCTTTTTTTTGCTGTACGCGGGCCTCTCACTGCTGTGGCCTCTCCCGTTGCGGAGCACAGGCTCCGGACGCGCAGGCTCAGCGGCCATGGCTCACGGGCTGAGCCACTCTGCGGCATGTGGGATCTTCCTGGACCGGAGCTCGAACCTGTGTCCCCTGCATCGGCAGGCGGACTCTCAACCAGTGCTCCACCAGGGAAGCCCTGCTAATTATTTTTACCATTAGAAAACTGATAGGTTTTTTTTGGGTTTTTTTTCCTCATGATCTACCGCATGTTTGCACAAAAGTTTACACATACCCGTTTACAAATTCCACTCCTTGTCGTATTTGTCCTTGTTGCAGTGTTACAAAGGCAAGGTAAAGATTTCACAGTCAGTCAAGAGCCAGAGGACCCAGCCTTTATTCAGACTCCTACACCAGCTTGTTTAGTAGTCTTTCACCAAATCAGGTTTCGATGGCTCTCCACTTGCCAGTTTAGGCAAAATGAGCTCTTAGCCACATTGCACCTCTGTTAGATTTGCACATAACAAGTTCAGATCAGTGCAAACATAATTTGTGCTAAATAAATATTACCTATTATCATTATTACTTAGAAGCCCAAAGTTGTAAGATGGACATTAGAACCTGTACTTAAACATAACTCGTAGAGGTTGGAGTTCGGGTCTTGGGACTCCTCTAAGATTTGTATAAAGGGTCAGTTATGGATCTGTCTGACTACTTGGCCACAATGAATTATTCGTAGAGATTAACCATTACACCAATTCAGTTTCCGTGTGTGTAACGGTTCCTTTCCAGATATTTGGAAATAACTTTATCATGATATTTATGTCATTAGATTGTTACCGTATATGGGTCTTGAAGTTGCTTTTCCCCCCAATGTTTGTGTTACCTTTCATCACTTTAAATAGGAAAGCACAAACAGTTGGTCGGAATTGGCGACCGAGGTAAGTGGAATGGACACTGATGTGAGTTGAAGAGATCCTGGTGAGGAGCAGCCCTTGCCCATCCCGCTCTGCTCACCATCCGCTCAAACTGAAATGCCTCCCAAGCTCCTTGTCATTGACCTGCAGTGATTACAGGGTAATAGTGAGACCCTTCTGACGGTTCCTCAGCAAGTGGTGGGTGTTAGGGGGATACGCAATTTCAGGGAGGACAGAGGAAGGGTAGAACTGAGCCCTGTTGGGCATGGGTAACATGTTGGAGGTGCCACTCAATGAAAATGCAACATTTGTGTGGCTGGGTTTCTGGATATTTCTAGGATCCTGGCATTCAGTATCCTCGTGCCCTAAATGTTCAGGCCCCTCTACCTAACAAAGAGCTACGTCCAGTCCTGTAGACCTCAGAGAGCATCTTTTCTTTGTCCCATCTCTCAGAGAGCCTTTTCTGAAAGGCTTCACATGGTGTCTATGTATTTCAGTGCCCGTTCACTCACTCTCTTATTAACTCATTCAGCACATGTATGCTAAGCACTTACCGTGTACCAGGCACTGTTTGTGGAATTGGGGACACAACAGTGAAAAAGGCAAAGGTTCAGTTCTCCTGGAGCTTATATTCTCATTATAAAGAAAGACATAACAAGTCAAGCAGCCACAAGGGCTAGGAGAAAAAATAAAGCAGAGTAAGGGGTTAGAGAGTGACAGGACTGCTTTGTTGGAGAGGGTGGCCTCTTGGGAGTGTGGTCTTCGAATGTGCGCTGTGGACAAGGGAATGAGAGCATCACTCTAGGCAGAGGGACAACACATGGAAATACCTGCGGTGGAGGCACCCTTAAGGGGCTCACAGATTAGCAAAGTGGCTGGAGAGCAGGAGAGAGGCGGCCGGAGCTGAGGCGGGGGGAAGGCATAAAATGTCATAACTCAGTGAATGCAAACTCCTCCCACTGAGTGATTGGGGCCATTGGTGTTTTAGGTGACCTGGGGATGGAGAAATTTGGGGGCCACAGAGTCTTTGAAAGCACGGATAATTCAGCCATCCCTGGAAATGGCTCTGTCGTTCCTACCAGATGAAAATCCTGAGAGCAGAATGTCTGTATGTTCTCGTTTCCTGCTGTACCAGCTGACATGTCATGTTTATGACTTGTATTGCATTAGGTGGGACTTTAACAGAGCCAGCAGATCACTGACATTCGCTAAGGTGAAAACAGCCATTCCAGCTGTGTATGAGCAACAGCAAATCAATGCACAATTTTGGAATTGTGCTGAGGCCCATATTCACATAATGTGGAGGGCAGTGAAGGCATCTCCTCAGGAGACTTCAGGAGAAATCCTCTGGAAAAACAGCTACCAGGTGAGAGATCAGGTGTGAGAGTTGAACGGCCTATAGATTTAGAATCTGAGGCTATGCATGGGAAATCCTGGCGCCAGAGATGGATAATTTTTAGGAAAGAGCTAGGATTAAGAATTTGCAAAGAAAGAGCTCAGGATCCATTGCCTGGGAATGCCAAGGGGCTATTGCATAAGTTTCTTTTTCCTGAGAAACTCCTTAGTAACCAGGTGACCTAACCTCAGCTCTCCTCTGGTATATCACCTTGACTGTACTTACACATGACCCTCTAGGACCCTGAGTACTTTATTACCCTATGGTTTAGCTCATGGATTGACCCAGATTAAAAGAGTTGATAATTATCTTTCTTGGCTTTCTCTGTTTAGTGAGGACTCAGTGAATATTGTCGATTGAGTGAATGACTTGAAACCACCAATAGAAATGAAAAAACGAGCTAGTATCATAAGAAACACCTAAAATAAATAAATAATTCCTATTACAGCATAATTGCTTTCATGTTAATTGTGTTTTAAAATAAGATACCCAGTTCTAAGCTGGGGATTGAAATAACTTACAGAGCCAGAGAATATACTGTTTCTCTTATTCCAATATGAGACCTTCATTCATTGACTCCACAAATATTAAGCACCCTCACCGTGCCAGGCTAGTCGTACATGCTAAGGAAACATAGTATGACGTTTATGATCTGCTTGGAGACAGACAGGCAGTTAGGCAGTTTCACCACGCCACGGCTTCTTCCCAGCTACCATAACCGTAGCCAGGCTCTCCCCCAAACTGCTGGTTTTAGAGCCTCTGAAGAAAGGTATCTTTTACTGGGAACAGTCATCCTCAAGTTCAGGGCCAAAGCCTCTTGGGGCTCTCAGAGCTGTTTCAGTCTGTTCTCGGGCTCATGGCAGCTCTCTTGTTCACTTTTCTCAATCGTACCTGACAAATGGGCACAGGTCACCTTTTGGGAGAATGATGACTGCTCCGGGCATTCCTTTCTCACCAGGTGTGCAGGGGGATGGGACTGGCTTTGAATGCTCCCACTGGCTGCTTCACTCTAGGAAGTGAGTGTGGCTTACTGTCAAATCCCTCCCTTCCTCCACTTATGACATTGACATTCGTTGGCTCCTTTAGGGAGCCTGGTCATTTCAATTCCATTTCCTGTGTTCCATTCTGTTTTCCCACGATCTTCCCCCCCTTGCTGTGGACCGAATGTGCCCTCCTAAAATTCATATGTTGACACCTTAATCTCCAGTTAGGGATTTGCAGGTGGGGCCATTGGGAAGTAATTAGATCATGAGGGTGGAGCCCTCATGAATGAGATTAATGCCCTTTTAAAAAGAGAGACGATTATCCTCTTCAGCATGTGAGGATGCAGCAAGAAGGTGGTTGTCTGTAAACCAGGAAGAGAACCCCCACCAAGAACCTGACCATGCTGGCACCCTAGTCTTGGACTTCCTGCCTCCAGAACTGTGAAAAGAAAATGGTGCTCAATCCCCCCACTTTATGGTAAAGAATGTTGATCTAAAGAGGCATCAAACTTTTACCTGTACAAGGCATCCACATCTCAGTGGGTCTCAGTTATATCACCTTTCTGAGATCTTGGCTAAGGTAAAGGGATGGGTACCAGATGCTGCCACCAGCTCCAGGCCAAGTACTAAGAGCAGCTTCTCTCTTTCCTGGGAAATGGGTCAGTCATGTTATCATTTGCCATTGCTATCTTGGACATTGGTTTAAAAATGAGCTATATAATTTGGCTCTGATGAAGTTAGAAGAGCTATATATATTTTATATCTGTATCATCTATTAAATATTCATTTAGTACTGTTTATATGCTGTGTATTTTTCTGAGCTCTTTGTATCCTGAATTTCATCACATCTAAGATGCCACTGATTATAAGCTACACCATTATTTTTCCTACCACTGAGGCAACTAAACTCTGCTATGTTATCGACTGTAAATTGCACCTCAATTTTAGACATGTTAAAATGTGAAAAATGCATGGCTTAGAATTAATGAAACATGGTATATTAAAGCATGTTGTCTTAATTAAAACAACTCTAGGAGGTAGCTTCTATCACTATCTTGATTTTGTAGATGAGGAAACTGAGGCATAGAGAGGTTCCACAATATGCCCAGGATCACACTGCATTTGCACCCAGACAGTCTAACTCCAGGGCCCAGCTCATAACCACTACACTGTTCTCCCTGCAGATAAGGAAAGCGGGAAAAAAAGAAAAGTTTCACGAAAGTTATTTTAAATATTTCTCTGCATGAGGAGACTCAAAGTTATTCCTGTCTGCAGTTGTCCCCTAACATCTGGACCTATATCCAAAAGCTGAGCAATCCAGAAGTGCTCAGGAGTTCTATGGACCATATGTCCAATTTAATGCAAGGTCATGGGGTGAGAGTGTGCATGTGGGCACATGGCTGCTTCTGTGAGGACTGAGGTTGTCTAGTATTACTTCTAGACATCATCCAAGGTTTAGCTTTGCCAGAAAGAAGACACTTCTGCCCACAGTTTCAGGAGAGCGTGATTCAGCCTCCTGTTGGCTTGGGTGTCAGCCACCTCTTTTGACTCTGAGGCCTTCTGCTTCTCACTTGAGGGTTGAGCCTGGTGTCCTTTCTTAGGTTTAGTCATGATTAGGAATATAAATCAGGCATCCTCACCCAAATAGCACCTACTCCTCAGCCTCCTTGCCTCTCCTCATAATGCAAATGTGGTTAATTTCCTCACTCCCTGTCAATTTCATACAAGAGTTTGACACTCAACAGAGAGGAGTGACAAAGAAGTAGCTTCAGGTACCTAGAAATTTAATCATTATTCTAGCTTACAAGCCACAGTTTCAACATATCTCATCATTAAGTATGATTTTACACCATTGCTACTGTTTATTCAGAGCTACTTGTCCCCAGATTAGCTTCAGCCACATTTCTCTGCCCTCATAGCACATAGCTCTCTTAAAGAGCACTTCTCACACTGTATTGGAACTCCTTGTATGTCTGTCTGTCTGGCTTCCTTACCTACTTCAAGTTCTGTGGTACAAAGTTCTGTATCTGTCTTGCCCTGGGCTAGAGGTGACACAGCATGAAGTCTATGTTACAGAACTCAATGGTGGTGTGAAAATTCCCCAGCGTTGCCTTTCCCTGTCTCAGGCAGAGCATCAGTTAACTTCTGCTTTCTTTTCTGGTTACCCATGGAGCCCTGAGAGGTGCTGGCATGAGAGCAGGGACCAGATCTAAGCTCGTTCCTCCCTGGATACTCGGCATCTAGCCAGTGCTCATGGTAGATGTTTTAAAAACATTTTGAAAACGAATGAATGGACTCGAGCCAAGAGACTCCAAGTGAAATTTCATGGAAGGGTTTTTCTCCCTTTCTTTTATTCATTTCTTTAATCCCTGTTTGAATACTTACTGTATAGCAGGCACTATGTATATATATGAGGGGCAAGGTAGGAATTAGATACAGGGGAAATACCGGGATTAATAGACACAATCAGGGAGTTCCCTGGTGGTCCTGTGATTAGGACTCTGTGCTTCCACGGTAGGGGCCTGGATTCGATCCCTGGTCAGGGAACTAAGGTCCCACAAGCTGCAAAAAAAAAAAAGGCACAATAAGAAAGGGCCCTTAACATCACGTAGGGCAGGAGGAGGGCAAGGGGTGAATGAGGACATGCTTGTTAGGAAGATGGATGAGTTGAGGACCTAATGTTTGGCTGCATTGTGTTTAAGAAAAAAGGAAAAATAAGGTAAATGAAAGAGTTGAAGGGATGGGAATACAAGGTGAGAATTCCAAGCCAAGGGAAGTATTTTATGATGTAAAGTCTCAGGACAAGAGAGAGCACTGTCTGTGGTAGAAACTGCAAGAAGTTGAATAGTACTGCTCAGAGCAAAGACGGCCAGGTGGCACAGGCCAGAGGTGAGGCCCAAGAGGAAGGGATCAGATCTCAGTGGTGTTGGGGGTCAGGTAGGTAGCAGGGTTTCATCCTAAGGCACATGGAGAGCGATTGACGGGCTGTAAGAGTAGGATGATGTCATCAGATTTATTTTAGGAAGTCACTCCAGCTGCACAATGGATTGGCGGGGATGAAGGGATGAAAAACTGGGTATGAGAGAAGAGGTCGTGAGGACTGCAGGGCTGGAGAAGGGTCTAGTTTGACTCGTGTCTTCAAACAGCTTGGAAAAGAATCAACCAAACCACTGAAATCCAAGTAGAATGTCGTTTTATTCCACATCAGCCATTCTTCTTCCCCTTCAGGTCTTTGCTGACAGCTATTGACAGATGTTGGATTGGCATGGGTGTGAGTGCTGAGGCCTAAGAGGATCTGGTTAGAAACCTCGTCCCCAGGAGAAGAGAGTCAGTGGCAAAGAAAAGCGACCAGAGGTGACCAAATGGAGACAGTGAATTATGGCTCATAAAGATGCTGGGAAAGACAGGCTTCCCCTAGAATGAGCTGTCAGTAAAAACTTTAATTAGATCAAGGTACTCCCATGACGTACTGTGTTCTAGATTCTTGGGGTGAGGACATTTGTAATTTGCAAAAGTAAACTCAATATCATCATATAACTTCTCTTTGGAAATCAGGCAAACAAAAAGAAACTTTCTTGTTTGTACTATAAAGTAAAAGGAACTAAAGTAGACAAAATCAGCCTGGCTGTGGGATGTGCAAATGTTCTGTGTTATGTGCGTGTTGGTCACTGACAGGGGTCTGGGGAAAAAGGAGAATTTGCCGAAGGGGTTGGGGGAGTAGTGGCAGAGATAGTTATGCTTATCAAAGGGGGGAGCAGGGATCAAGAAAGTTTGAAGAACAGTGAATTAAAGTCATATAAGTGCTTTAGTCATAAAAACTGAGAATTTATTTATATATTCTGCATTTTTTCAAACACAACATAATTATCAAATTTGACATCTATTACTCCAGACTCTGTGGTAGCCAAAGGGACCCAGAGACTAAGAAGGGACCACCCTGTCCCCCAAAGTACATGATCTAGTAGAGAAGACAGAGGAACGATTAATACCCTTACATGACAAGTAGCATAATAGAGCATGTATAAAGAACATGAGAAAGAGAGGGATTGATTTCTAGTTGTTTAATTGTGTTTAGAGTTGACAACATGAATGGACATTGGGGAACATGTATAATCCTAGATAGTAATATAAATATTTAAAAATCCCATGAAAACCCTAATCCTCACAGCCTCACATGGAGGACATGGCAGAGGTGTACAAGGGTAAGGATGACCTGGCTGAGGGACAAGTACCACATGACCAGGGTCATGAACTCCAGATCAAAGGGGACTGCAAGTCAGTTTGTTACTGTGACATCACACTGTTTGTGTGTTTTTTTGTTTTTTTAATTAAGAAAAAATTTAGGTTTCATTTCAGGGGCCAAACATAGTCAACCTTTTCAGGTATTGACGCCTCCAAGGAATTGGCTCTTAAGCTCCAAAATGTGCTCTTCTGACAATTTCTCTCCTATTTTATAGGCTCACCTCATGGATTTGCTATGACTTAGAGGAAAGGCCAAGCTTAGGAAGCAGACGCGCCTGGCTCAAATCTGGCTCAGGACTCACTGATTATGCCATCTTGGACAAGCATCTGAACGCTCTGGTCCAGTTCCCCACGTGGCACACTGAGGAAGTAAGATTAAATAATAAGATGTGAGTGAAGGCACCCTAGTAGGCACTCTGCTTCTGTCTCTACCACCACCGCAGTAAAGGTACCATCTCTCATCTGGATCTTTATCAATGTTTGTCTTCATTTATTCTGGGCCACTCCAGTCTGTCCATTTCTGCACAGAAAACAAATGTGATTGTGTCTCTGACATTGAAAGATCAAAAGCTTCAACATGATTTATATAATATTTCTTTCCAGACTGCAGGACATGAGCCATTAGTGGGTCATAGAAACAACTTTGTGGGTTAGCAGCAGCATATTTTTTAAAGGGTAACAAAATAGAACACAGCAGAAATACTAGATTGCAATGTCAATTTTAAGCATAAGGATTGTTACGTGAAGCTTGTTTTCACAATATGGGTCCGGGTTTTAGTATTTTCTGAGAGAAGAAATAAGTGCACCTGTGAAATAAAAATAGGACAATGGTGGGGGGCAGATAAGGAAGCTATCTACCCTTGAAAAAGCTATGGGGACAGGAATGAGCTGTTAAATATTTAAAGTTTGATAGGAGAAATGAAAAAGACAATAGAAGTAGGTTTACAAGATAAGGATGAGAGAAAATTTCAGAAGATAAAGCATAGTGGTAAGGGGATAGAAAATTGGAAGAGGAAAAGACGCAAGAATTGGAGGTCCAGTCCATGAGGTCTGATATCCAAATACAGGAGAAAATGTACAGAGGAACAAACTAGAGGAAGCTGTCAAAGAAGGAACTAAAAAGTTTTCATAAAACTAAAGAACAAGAAGTTTGAGACGGAAGAAATTTAAGAGCACTGGGACAAAGAAAAGCTCCCATAAACTAATAGAGAGGAAGACAACAAAATAGGACTAGGAATCATACTTACATCTCCCTTATTCCTCATACCATACTCGCAAAACAATAAAAAACGTTCATAAACCCAAAAACCCCAGTTAGAGTTAAAGGTATAACTAAAATCCAAATTAAAAGTACAACTACCATAGAAAGAGGAAAAACCCCATAAGATAATATTAATCTGTCTCTGGATGGGCAAATAACTTTCTAACTTTCTAAACATAAAGGCCATGAAAGGCATTACAAAGGAAAAGACCCACTCAGCATTTTAATATACTAAACCGAAATATGTGCCAAAACAATTTAAAATTAAATATAAATTGAAGAAATGGCAAACTGGGAAAAAACTATGAACAGATTAAACAAAGGGTTTAACGTGTAAAGTATTCACATGAGCAATTTGTAAAATGTCATATACTGTGTAAAATATGCAAAATAGTCACATAATATATAAAATGTTCATGTAAGTAGATGAGAAAAAACACTAGAACCATATTAGAGAAAAATGGGCAAAGGATATGAACCAATACAAATGGCTAGATTCACTGAAGACGAAAAAGTCAATCTTAGTTGTAATTTAAGAAGTATAAATTAGGGGCTCCCCTGGTGGCGCAGTGGTTGAGAGTCCGCCTGCCGATGCAGGGGACACAGGCTCGTGCCCCAGTCCGGGAAGATCCCACATGCCGCGGAGCGGCTGGGCCCGTGAGCCATGGCCGCTGAGCCTGCGCGTCTGGAGCCTGTGCTCCGCAACGGGAGAGGCCACAACAGTGAGAGGCCCGCGTACCGCAAAAAAAAAAAAAAAAAAGAAGTATAAATTAACACTTGAGCTACACTTTTTCACCAAAATTTTTCGCAATAATTTTCTTAACAAATTATTAAAGATTGTTTTTCAGAGTAAAGTTAATGGTGAGGATGTAAAGTGATATGTTTCCAGAATGGTTTGGTGATACATTATAAGTATTTTTAATGTTTAAATTTTGCAATGCAGTAATTCCATTTCTAGATATCTAATCCAAGGAATTTTATTATTTAATGTTTTACCAAATATACTGTTCTAGGTGCTGAAGTATAGGATATTTATAGGGGATTAGTAATACTTGTGGAAAAGTAAAAAACAAAATAACTGTCCAATAATAGGGGGAACGTTGAGTCACTTATCTCCATCAAAGAGAATTTATTTCACCATCAAATAATATGGGTATAATTATTTTCAATAAACGGTAAGTAGACTTTCTAACTTGAGAGGAAATTTATTAAACACAGCATTTAGATATTTGCTGTCAGCAGAAAGAATGGCTAAGGTCTGAGGCATTCTCTCAACAATCCTCATTTGAAATAATAGCTTTGAAATATGCATGGAACATAAAAGACAAGAAGGCTTTCCTGCTGTCTTGAAATTGTTGAGCAATCTGTACAATAAGCAAACTGGACAATGGCCACAGTGAGAGGATTTATTAAACTGACTTCACTTCACCCCAGGAAAGCTTGGAGGAATTATTTTTGAAAGACTCTGAATTTCCAGAAGTCCATCAAGTCTAATCATTCTGATAAAAATACTTTTCTTCAATTGTCAGAATTGTCAGGTTTCCTTAGATGAAGAATTTCTGTTACTGGGGTTACCATGAATAAGGGTAAAATGGAAGAGTAACTGAAACGAAAGGGTACTTATTCTCAACTAGTACCTGTGGCTCCAATTGAAAGAAACATGGAGGCGGTTTCACAGTAAAAGCAACCATCTGAGACCCATAGAGAAGACGTTTGTCTGGATCACTGAAGGATCACCGGAATTGTAATCGGCAAATTCTGAGAAGTTTTGATTTGCGCACAGAGTTACACTTACAGATTCAGAGTGTTTCCTTTGGATGCTCAGTATCTGAAGACTAATGTGTATGTAGATTATTTTATATAGATGATAGGCTGGCCTCATTCCTCCTAGGATCCTTAGAAATGTAAAAAGGAAATAATTTAGTTTATAAAACAAATACAGGAAACTTCTTTGGCTGTCCAGTGGTTAGGACTCTCTGCTTCCACTGCAGGGGGACGGGTTTGATCCCTGGTCAGGGAACTAAGATCCCCTATGCCACATGGCAAAGCCAACGAAAACAAAAACAAATACGCAACTCTAGTCTTGTATTCGTTGTCTATTAATAATTCAATAAGAAATGAGGGCCTGTGTGATATTTATAATAAGCATTTTATGGTTTATTACGGGAAAGGCCCTTAGCATGGTATTTAAATTTTTGACATTAATTTTCCTTCTAAATTGTTTCACTATTCATTCTTTAGAGGATGTTTTCACATAAAATGAAAATTTTTATTTATTATATATTTATATAGTTTAAAAAAATCATTGTAGAAGAATTTTTAAAATTAAAAATTAGGGTGAGATGGGCAGATTATTACGTGATACAGGTGACCGCTACTTGTAGATCCTCAGGGTTTAGATTGAGTGGTGACAGCTATAAGTAGGAGAGGAAGGCAAGCTGGATCCTTGGCTTCTTATATAAGGAAGGAGAGCGCAGGAAGCCTCCCTGGAGTATACAGATGTCCCTGGGGCCTCACAGTAGACTGTCATGGGATCGCCTGACATCACCGATTATATGACTAGGGAGAGGGAGATGTAATAACCAACAGTAACTGGGATACTGTATTCCCATCCTTAGAAAAAAAGATTTCTAAAGGAGGAAGTTAATTTCAGGAGAAAGATGATCAATTTGTACTACACAAGTTGGTTTGCAGGGGCTCAGTGGCCAGTCATGAAGGAAAAGCAAATCAGAAGCACAGGACAAAGTCAGTGCTATTAGAGAAAGCTACGGCACTAAATAATATCTTTAAAGAGAGAGAGAGTGTGATGCTAAAGAATGCTGTGAACATAAAAAGGAAATTTAAGGGGAAAAATAAAAAGAGTTAAAAGAGAGATGAGAATTGAGCTTTGAAATAACACTGCATTTGTGTAGTAAAAAAGAAGTGGAACCAAGGAGAAAGAAAAGAACCGGAGAAGACTGTCAGTACCCTGGAGGTCAGAGACATTTTAGGAGGAAGGAGGTGTGCCGTGAATCAATGATGTAGAGAGATAAAGTGTAACCCATGGAGCAGCACTTGGGAGACGATGTGATGATTTACAGAGATGAATTTCAGTGGAGAAGTGGGGTCAGAATCATAGGCGGAGAGAGATGAGGAAATGTTTTTGTAAACATAGATTATTTTTGTTTATGTTTTGACATGTTGGGTATTGAAAGGAAGGTAAGGGAAAGGATGCAGCTTAAATCAGGAAACAGACTGATGACTGATGAGTTAACTCTTTACAGAGGTGATAGTGATCATTTAATTGACCATAGTTTTGGAATGCATGGGAGGTGTCAGGTTAAGGAGTTTAAATGGCAAGATTAGCTCTGGAGAGGGGGAGTATCTTCTCTTCTCCTGAGACAGGAGAGTAGGAAGAAAGATGAGGTGTAACTAATAGAAGAGAGACTACAGTGTGCGCCAAATGATTTTCGTTACTTATTTTTTTTTTTTTTTTTTTTTTTTTTTTTTTTTTTTTTGCGCTATGCGGGCCTCTCACTGTTTGCGGAGCACAGGCTCCGGACGCGCAGGCTCAGCAGCCATGGCTCACGGGCCAGCCACTCCGCGGCATGTGGGATCTTCCCGGACCGGGGCACGAACCCGTGTCCCCTGCATCGGCAGGCGGACTCTCAACCACTGCGCCACCAGGGAAGCCCCCGTTACTTATTTTTTTAATAAACATTTTTGGAGTGTGCACTATATGAAGTACCAAGATCCCTTGGAAAATATGATGAAAAAGGCCTAGACAATGCTCTCAAAGTAGTTTTATATGGAAGATAAGTCAAGTACAAAAATAACTCTAGGGATTGAGAACACCAGCTATTAACTTAAATATAAATATTTCTACACCTCAGTTTCTTCCTCCATAAAATGGGAATAATGATAATACCACCTATGTTTCCAGCATCCCATTCTCTTTCTAGCTTACATTTCCTAGTGTTCTAATAGAAGTATTTGACCTAATGGAGACATTCAGCCCATAAATCAAACACTGTTTCATTCTCCATCATTGCCCTCAAGTTCTCATTTCCTTTTTTACCCGGGATAAATTTACTGGCCCATCATTTTAATCATTCTCTTATCCCTCCATCCAATCCATCAAGACACTTGGTCCTCTCTCCTTGACATACAAATGGCTGGAAAACCCTAACCCTGATGAAACCTTATTATTTGCTTTCTTCCCACCTTTTGAGTCCCCTTATGAATGGAAGAAAATTCCACAAAGTCATAAAAGACGACTTCAGGAAACACATCAGGGTCAAGGCACACATAGGCTCTGCATTTCTTCAGCATCTACATGGAGAGGCATCCCATGTTGAGGAGGGCTTTGTTCTAGTGGAGGCCCCTTCCCCATTGCTCTTCCTTCATATAGGGCTTTGATGACAGCCACTTTATTAGGAAAGGGACCTTCAGACTGCTTGGGGAATTAAGCTGCCTGGATATCATGCCAGCCATTTACAGGAGCTGTCTGGGAAAGCCAGCAGCCCTGTACGTTAGGAGGCCCCTGGGGACCTTGGGCCCTTTTGGATGCTATAGCCGTCCAGTCATGGAAGGAGTCTAGGCTAGCCTACTGTTCAGGCATCCTAGGCTGAAAATATAGGGCCATTTTTGAACAATGCTTCTCCTTCATTACAATCTATTCCCAAGACCCTTGAGTGCTCCTCAAGTGTTTCTGGAATAGGAAGAGAGATATTATTTGACTTCCACCCAGTCTTTAGAGGCTAAGTTAACTGCATTTGTCAAACTCCCTCAGGGATAGGCTAGAACGTCAACCACTTCACCTCCCCACCATTTATTACCAATATATTCTATAGAGACCTCGAGATTGTTTCTTTTTTCTTTGACATTAAAGTTGGAAAAGGAGAAGAGTGCATTGATCCTGCATTACCTACCTTCTGCATAGTCCACGGTGCATGAGGCTCCAGGGCGGAGGTATAAAGAGCTACTACTGCTCACTCAAGGGGCCCCTGCCATCAGTATTCTGGTCTGCAGGAAACATTCGTTTTATGCACTCTTTTTTACTTTTATTTTTTTAACATCTTTATTGGAGTATAATTGCTTTACAATGGTGTGCTAGTTTCTGCTTTATAACGAAGTGAATCAGTTATATATATGCATATGTTCCCATATCTCTTCCCTCTTGCATTTGATGCACTCTTACAAAAGCTACCAGCAGGGGTCACAGAGAGCAAGCCCTTCCTCGGCTATTATTTTGTCCCTGAACCCAGACCCCAAGGATAAAGGTTTTATGTTTTAGCCAAATAGCGGTGACCTCTTTGGGGAGAGAGATGGTAGAGGATTGGGCCCCAGACCCAGCTTCCTCTTGTCTTGAATGGACCCCAGATAACATATAGGACCTCTGGCAACTCTTGCAGACCATAGGAGATGTGGGGAGTTTCTATTACTTGGAACAATGGCAGGCCAGCTGATCTTTCTTAGCCTTATTGGGGAGACTACAGGGTGAGGAAGGTTCAATGCCTTTGTTCTCTAAAGGCAGTTGAGCTCTTCCTCACCGATTTCTTTAGCGTGGTTTTCTTCTCCTCTCCCTGGTTCTTGTGCTGACCAGATACTAGTGGTGTTTAATGCCCTGACCACTGTGCTAGCTCTACCCATTCTGGCAGTTTTCCCAGGGAAATCCCTCTGTACCTAAAAGGACCCTGACATTTGTATAACCTTTAGATGCCATATATTTTCTTGTAAGAAATCTTAAAGGAAAAATTTCAGGCAAAACACCTGTGTTTTGTGGGCTGATAAGTTTAAAAATGAGGCCTTTTACTCAACAGTTGGAAGAGCTGATTCCATTCAATTGTGATGTCATCAGGAATGATGCAGTTAGGGTGGGGCTGATTTGAGTAGAATCTGGGAGAGATACATGGGTACTGACCATCAGTTCAAGTTTCACTTGAAACTGTTGTCTTGAGAGAGTACCTGTTTTCCTTGAAGGAAAATTGTCTCTACTTTTATCCAAGGCAAGAGGATCAGAGGAGACTTCACTGAAAAGGTGATGTTTGGGCTGAGGCTTGAGAGTTGCCATGGTGCTAAGACCATCAGACAAGAGTGTACTGGCCTTTTTTGAGACACAGCCAGGAATGTGTTTGGAAGGAGAGAGCAAGGAGCAGGGTAGAAAGGGGTGAGGTCAAGAGGTGATGGTGGGCCAGATCACTTAGGGACTTTTAGGACATTCGAAGGATTCGAAGTGGGGTGGAATAGATGTGCCTGACGTTTGAGGACAAGGAAAAGTGAAAGAGAATATTTGAACAGTGGAAATGAGTGGAGCTTAAGAGGATTAGGAAACAGTATTAAGGGAGCACTTGAATTGGGTTAATGAGATAGTTTGGTTTTTTTTCTTTATTTCTACACATATATTTTCTGTCCTAACATTATAATTATTGCATATGTTCCATACAGTTCAAGTTGAACTTGGAGTATTTTCAATGTTTCTGTTTTTTCACACACACACACTGTATTTTAGTTTTCTAAGGGATAAATAAACTGACACCAAGCATTGTAAATGGATGACCACAACAAGAGCAGCAAGGATTGCAATTACCAAACACGAAACACACTCATACTATGTCATAATAGTGACAGTCAGTCCAGTAATCCTCCGTGGTAACAGCTCCTTTATTTGCAGTGAAAATTGATTTGTATATTTTTTGCCTCTGAGTCCTTGTGGGATTTTTTTTTTTATTCAAACAGAAAGTCACAAAAATTATAACCATCCTCTTCAGTTCACTCAGTCCCATGTAATTAATTTTTTTTTAAATCTTGATCTTTGTTAGCTCTTTTATGAATTTGTCAGTTTTCCATTAGTGTGGTGACAATGCTTATTCATTCAGTTCAGCAGTATAATCAGTTACCAGAAACCTGTACTTGTCAGAGTCTTTTCCATGAATTCCCTGAAGGTGGAAACCTCTTATAGGAACATTTTTGCAAAAGCATCAGAGTACACCCAGAACTGTCTGTAAATGACAAAAGACTTAAAAATGACCAAGGTTAAAGATTTGTTGAAAGTTCTTAATAATGCATGTGACAAGGTAATTTAGTTATTTCTGACATATACATTTTAAAGTAATAACTAGAATTATGACTTATAACATTATACCAGAACATATAAGATTTTTTGAAATTTCATATAATGTCTGAGACATTTATATTAACATATTTCCATACAAATAATCCAAAGAAAGTTTAGTATTAGTTGTTTTTTGTTTGTTTGTTTATACTGCAGGTTCTTATTAGTCATCAATTTTATACACATCAGTGTATACATGTCAATCCCAATCGCCCAATTCAGCACACCACCATCCGCACCCAACCGTGGTTTTCCCCCCTTGGTGTCCATAGGTTTGTTCTCTATATCTGTGTCTCACCTTCTGCCCTGCAACCAGTTCATCTGTACCATTTTTCTAGGTTCAGCACACATGCATTAATATACGGTATTTGTTTTTCTCTTTCTGACTTACGTCACTCTGAATGACAGTCTCTATATCCATCCACATCGCAACAAATGACTCAATTTCATTGTTTTTTATGGCTGAGTAATATTCCATTGTATATATGTACCACAAGTTGTTTATCCATTCGTCTGTCGATGGGCATTTAGGTTGCTTCCATGACCTGGCTATTGTAAGTAGCGCTGCAATGAATGTTGGGTTGCATGTGTCTTTTTGAATTATGGTTTTCTCTGGGTGTATGCCCACTAGTGGGATTGCTGGATCATATGGTAATTCTATTTTTAGTGTTTTAAGGAACCTCCATACTGTTCTCCATAGTGGCTGTATCAACTTACATTCCCACCAACAGTGCAGGAGGGTTCCCTTTTCAACACACCCTCTCCAGGATTTGTTGTATGTAGATTTTGATGATGCCCATTCTAACTGGTGTGATACCTCGTTGTAGTTTTGATTTGCATTTCTCTAATAATTAGTGATGTTGAGCAGCTTTCCATGTTGATGCATCTCTTTTTCCTAACTTTAATGAGAATGTTACTTTTGTTTCACTGTTAAGAGTGATCCTTGCTATTTTTTACCTTGAAATTCTTTAACAAAACAAGTTTCTCGTGATGCTTTGCAAGTAAGAATGTAAAATCATGAATGGATTTTGCATTTCATCAAATGCTTTTTTGGTACCTATAAGATGATGGTAGTTTTCATTTACTTTGTTAATATTCTGAATTATGTCATTAAATTTTCCAATGTTGAATCATCCTTCCTTTCTATTTGGTCATGATGTTTTATTCTTTCATTATATTGCTGTATTTCATTGGATAACATTCCAGTTCATGTTTTCATCTATGCTTATAAACAAAGATGGCCTGTAGCTTTATTTTCCTTTTTTCGTTTTGCTATCAGGGATCAGAATAGCCTCATCTGAGTAGCTTTCCAACTTTTTCTGTACTCTGAGACAATTTGCACAATAAGAGTTAACTGTTTCTTGCAACTTTTCTAGATTCACATATAAAATGATGTGTCCCCTGGACTTTCAGGGGTCGTACTTTGAACCAGCTTCTTATACTGGGGTATTGTTCAAGCTTTGTGGTGTTTCTTGGATCCATTTTGGATATGTTTCCTCTCCAGAAAATTATTCTTTTCTCTTATCTTTTGAAAATCTTGCTGTCACGTTTCTCCTAAGATTCTCTTTTGAGATTTTAAAAATTCTTTTGTGCACTATTTCATTCCTAGTGGTTTATTTTCCCCTTCTTTCTTAGGCTCAGTTATGCCCATGTTTTATTGCTATCATTAATTTCTTCCAAGAATAATTTTGGTCATCAATGTTTGGTGTTGTATGTATTTTCTTTCATTAACTTTGTCTTTATGCTTTGCTATTTTTTTACTCCTACCCCTTCTTTCTCTTCTTCCATTTTGTAGCTTCTTCAATTGAATGTTTAGTTCATATATTTTGAATCATCCTTCCTTTTCCTTTTGGTATGATGAAAGATATGTCTCCTTTAATGCTTTTCACCCTAAACTATATTTTTAAATTTATTTAAATAATTTAAATAAATTAAAAAAATTATTTCACAGAAATTTGTAAAAATCATCATAACATCGAGATTGTTTCTTTTATCCTTTGACATTAAAGTTGGAAAAGGAGAAGAGTGCATTGATCCTGCATTACCTAACTTCTGCATATTCCATGGTGCATGAGGCTCCAGGGCGGAGGTATAAAGAGCTACTACTGCTCACTCAAGGGGCCCCTGCCATCAGTATTCTGGTCTGCAGGAAACATTCGTTTTATGCACTGTTTTTGTTTTTATTTTTTTAACATCTTTATTGGAGTATAATTGCTTTACAGTGGTGTGCTACTTTCTGCTTTATAACGAAGTGAATCAGTTATACATATGCATATGTTCCCATATCTCTTCCCTCTTGCATTTGATGCACTCTTACAAAAGCTACCAGCAGGGGTCACAGAGCGCAAGCCCTTCTTTGGGTATCATTTTGTCCCTGATCCCAGACCCAAAAGATAAAGGTGTTATGTTTAAGCCAAATAATGGTGACCTCTTTGGGGAGAGAGGTGGTAGAGGATTGGGCCCCAGCCCCAGCTTCCTCTTGTCTTGAATGGACCCCAGATAACATATAGGACCTCTGGCACCTCTTGCAGACCATAGGAGATGTGGGGAGTTTCTATTACTTGGAACAATGGCAGGCCAGCTGATCTTTCTTAGCCTTACTGGGGAGACTGCAGGGTGAGGAAGGTTCAATGCCTTTGTTCTCTAAAGGCAGTTGAGCTCTTCCTCACCGATTTCTTTAGCGTGGTTTTCTTCTCCTCTCCCTGGTTCTTGTGCTGACCAGATACTAGTGGTGTTTAATGCCCTGACCACTGTGCTAGCTCTACCCATTCTGGCAGTTTTCCCAGGGAAATCCCTCTGTACCTAAAAGGACCCTGACATTTGTATAACCTTTAGATGCCATATATTTTCTTGTAAGAAATCTTAAAGGAAAAATTTCAGGCAAAACACCTGTGTTTTGTGGGCTGATAAGTTTAAAAATGAGGCCTTTTACTAGACAGTTGGAAGAGCTGATTCCATTCAATTGTGATGGCATCAGGAATGATGCAGTTAGGGTGGGGCTGATTTGAGTAGAATCTGGGAGAGATACATGGGTACTGACCATCAGTTCAAGTTTCACTTGAAACTGTTGTCTTGAGAGAGTACCTGTTTTCCTTGAAGGAAAATTGTCTCTACTTTTATCCAAGGCAAGAGGATCAGAGGAGACTTCACTGAAAAGGTGATGTTTGGGCTGAGGCTTGAGAGTTGCCTGGGTGCTAAGATCATCAGAGAAGAGTATACCAGCCTTTTTTGAGATACAGCCAGGAATGTGTTTGGAAGGAGAGAGCAAGGAGCAGGGTACAAAGGGGTGAGGTCAAGAGGTGATGGTGGGCTAGATCACTTAGGGAGTTTTAGGACATTCAAAGGATTGTAAGTAGGGTGCAATAGGTGTGCCTGAAGTTTGAGGACAGGGGAAAGTGAAAGAGAATATTTGAACAGTGGAATGAGTGGAGCTTAAGAGGATTAGGAAACAGTATTAACGGAGCACTTGAAATTGGGTTAATGAGATAGTTTGGTTTTTTCTGTTTTTCTTTTTTTTATTTGTACACATATATTTTCTGTCCTAAAATTATAACTATTACATATGCTCCATACAATTCAAGTTGAACTTGGAGTATGTTCAATATGTTTCTTTTTTATCACACACACACACACTGTATTTTATTTTTCTAAGGGATAAATAAGCTGACACCAAGCATTGTAAATGGATGACCACAACAAGAGCAGCAAGGATTGCAATTACCAAACACGAAACACGCTCATACTATGTCATAATAGTGACAGTCAGTCCAGTAATCCTCCACGGTAACAGCTTCTTTACTTGCGGCAAAAATTGATTTGTATATTTCTTACCTCTGAGTCCTTGTGGGATTTTTTTTTTATTCAAACAGAAAGTCAAAAAATTTGTAACCATCCTCCTCAGTTCACTCAGTCCCATGTAATTAATTTTTTTAAATCTTGATCTTTGTTCGCACTTTTATGAATTCGTCAGTTTTCCATTAGTGTGGTGACAATGCTTATTCATTCAGTTCAGCAGTATAGTCAGTTACCAGAAACCTGTACTTGTCAGAGTCTTTTCCATGAATTCCCTGAAGATGAAAACCTCTTATAGGAACATTTTTGCAAAAGCATCAGAGTACACCCAGAACTGTCTGTAAACGACAAAAGACTTAAAAATGACCACGGTTAAAGTTTTGTTGAAAGATCATAGTAATGCAACTGACAAGGGAATTTAGTTGTTTCTGAGATACACATTTTAAAGTAATAACTAGAATTATGGCTTATAACATTGTACCAGAACATATAAGATTTTTAGATATTCCATGTAATGTCTGAAAGAAACGTTTATATTAACATATTTCCATACAAAAAACCCAAAGAAAGTGTAGTATTAGTTGTTTTTTGTTTGTTTGTTTATAGTGCAGGTTTTTATTAGTCATCAGTTGTATACACATCAGTGTATACATGTCAGTCCCTTTTCAGCACACCACCATCCCCTCCCCACCACGGTTTTCCCCCCTTAGTGTCCATAGGTTTGTTCTCTACATCTGTGTCTCACCTTCTGCCCTGCAAACCAGTTCATCTGTACCATTTTTCTACGTTCCACATACATGCCTTAATATACGGTATTTGTTTTTCTCTTTCTGACTTATGTCACTGTGTATGACAGTCTCTATATCCAACCACGTCTCAACAACTGACTCAATTTCATTCTTTTTTATGGCTGAGTAATATTCCATTGTATATATGTACCACCATTTCTTTATCCATTCATCTGTCGATGGGCATTTAGGTTCCTTCCATGACCTGGCTGTTGTAAATGGTGCTGCAATGAATATTGGGGTGCATGTGTGTTTTTGACTTATGGTTTTCTCTGGGTATATGCCCAGTAGTGGGATTGCTGGATCATATGGTAATTCTATTTTTAGTTTTAGAGGAACCTCAATGCTGTTCTCCATAGTGGCTGTATCTATTTACTTTCACACCAACAGTTGAAGACGTTTCCCTTTTCAACACACCCTCTGCAGCATTTGTTGTTTGTAGATTTTCTGATGATGCCCATTCTAACTGGTGTGAGGTGATACCTTGTTGTAGTTTTGATTTGCATTTCTCTAATAATTAGTGATGTTGAGCAGCTTTTCATGTTGATGCATCTCTTTTTCCTAACTTTAATGAGAATGTTATATTTGTTTTACTGTTATCGAATGATCCTTGCTCTTTTTTACCTTGAAATTCTTTATCTTACAAAACAAGTTTCCCTTGATGCTCTGCAACTAAGAATTGTAAAATCATGAATGGATTTTGCATTTCATCAAGTGCTTTTTTGGTACCTTTAAGATGATCATACTGAATTTATGCTGTTCAGCTGTATCAGGATTTAATCCATGCTGTGCAGGCCTGACACTTCTCTATATCCACACTCATGGGTATTCCTAACTAGGGAGTCCACATCAGATATTGGCATTTGAGATAAAAAGGTCCAGGAAAAGGAAGGTTTTATTCTTCTCTTTTCCACGGAGCTTCTCAAGAAAGTAATGTTGAAGCTTATGGAGCAGAATCATGCAGGTATCTTAGAGAAAGAAGCAAGCACATCTCATTGAAGGGATTTATGACTTTAGACAAGCGCCCATTAGAGGTGAAAGCAAGCTGTCAAGTAAAACAGTCTGGAGAGTTCCCACATCAACAGTTTGTTTTAAGCACCAAGTAAATGGGCCAGACAAATAGTGTTGGTGGAGTGTAGAGGACAGTCGTTTCCGAGACCTAGGTTTTGTAGAGAAGAATCCCTCAAGTAGGAGAGTCTTCTTGAAAGCAGGGATTGTAATTTAGCTAAGGGTAAGAGAACAAAAGTGAGGGAGGAAGCACATGGAGTCAGGGACAATGGCTAGATGGATTTGACTGAAGCTGGGAGTTTGTTTAAGGAACTATTGTGAGAGACATTTGGGGAAAGAAGAAGAGATAAAGATGGTGGTTTAAACACAAGCATTTATTTGTTCCCTCCAAAACTACGCCGGAGTGACGATAACAGGATTTTTGTTTTAAGAAGTAATATACCAAGAATATGGTAAAGGAGATAATATAGTAGCAAAACTTGAAAACAGATGGACAAGTTGAAACTGATTTGTCAAACCCAGGAAATTTGAATGCTAAATTGGCAGTGAGGAAAGCCAAGAAGCAACACAATCGTCTCTAAGAACCCAGAAGGCTTAGGATTTCATGGCACCAGGTGCCTCTGGAAGTGGCAGTTAAAATGAGGCTAAGGAGGGCTTGTGGAAAGTGTGTCTTAGAAGCAGTGAGAACCTCAGATCCCCTCCCTCTGGGCAGCAGGGTAAACTGCTCTCTCACCCTGAACAGAAGACTAAGCTTCATTTTCTAGAGCAGCTGAAAAGGATGGTCTCTGCACTGGGAATTTCCAGGAATTGTTGAGAATGTGGTTGTCACAGGGAAAACCAATTGATTTAGTGAACTTCCCAAGCTGGATATTGGAAAAGCCAGGACCCATTTTCCATGTGGTGGGGAAGCCAGGCCTGTCCCCTCGGGAGGAAGATGGGAAGATTCTTCACTGTTGAATATCACCTGTCGTAGAGATACCAGCATCAGAGGTTCAGACAGGAAACAACCCCGCCAGATCACCATTCAGGGAAGCATAATCTCCAAACTCATACACACACCCTGAGCTTCTAATCAGTTCTTTATGCTGTACTCTTATATGTGTGCCAACTACTAAAGATCACCAGACACTTGAGGAAAGCCCTAAACATGAAAGAGAGAAACCAAAACAAAACAAAACAAAAGAAAAAAAAATAAAAAGAAGTTTCACAAAAACAGACTATGCAGGAGGGAAAAATACCTCCAAAAGCCATTGACGTTTTAGTATTTTCTGAGACATGACATAAGTGCACCTGTGAAACAAAAATAGGACAATGGTGGGGACAAGTAAGGAAGCTATATATACTTGAAAAAGCTAAGGGGACAGAAATGAACTGTTAAAAATTAAAAGTTTGATAGGAGAACTGAAAAAGACAATAGAGGTAGGTTTACAAGGTAAAGATGAGAAGAAATTTCAGAAGATAAAGCACAGTGATAAAGGGAAAGAAAATTGGAAGAAGAAAAGACACAAAAATTGGACGTCCAGTCCATGAGGTCTGATATCCACATACAGGAGTTAACGTACAGAGGGAAAAACTAGAGGAAGTTGTCAAAGAAGGAACTAAAAAGTTTTCATAAAACTAAACAACGAGAATTTTGAGACGGAAGAAATTTAAGAGCATTGGGACAAAGAAAAGCTCCTATAAACTAATAGAGAGGAACACAACACACTAGGACTAGGAATCGTACTTACATCTCCCTTATTCCTCATACCATACTCGCAAAACTATAAAAAAAAGTTAATAAAACAAACCCCAAAACCCCACTTAGAAATAAAGGTATAACTAAAATCCAAATTAAAAGTAAAATTAACATATAAAAAGGAAAAACCCCATAAGATAATATTTATCTGTCTCTGAATGGGCAAATAACTTTCTAACTGTCTAAACATAAAGGACATGAAAGGCATTAGAAAGGAAAAGACCCACTCAATATTTTAATATATTAAACTGAAATATATGCCAAAACCACTTAAAAATAAAATTAAATCAAATTAAAGAAATGGAAAACTGGGAAGCAACTACGAACACATTAAACAAAGGGTTTAATATATAAAATATTCACATGAGGAATTTGTAAAATGTTCATATACTGTGTAAAATATGTGAAATAGTCACATAATATATAAAATGTTCATGTAAGTAGATGAGAAAAAACACTAGAACCATATTAGAGAAAAATGGGCAAAGGAT
This sequence comes from Phocoena sinus, assembly GCF_008692025.1. Classification (NCBI taxonomy): domain Eukaryota; kingdom Metazoa; phylum Chordata; class Mammalia; order Artiodactyla; family Phocoenidae; genus Phocoena; species Phocoena sinus. The sequence continues at coordinate 30,784,426 of NC_045770.1, forward strand.
ATGAAGCAATATAAATGGCTAGCATACATTGAAGAAATAAAAGTCAATCTTAGCTGTAATCTAAGAAGTATAAATTAAAACTAGAGCTACACTTTTTCACCAAAATTTTTCACTATAATTTTCTTAACAAATTATTAAAGATTGTTTTTCAGAGTAAAGTTAATGGTGAGGATGTAAAGTGATATGTTTCTGGAAAGTTTTGGCAATACATGTTAAGGATTTTAAATGTTTAAATCTTGCAATGAAGTAATTCCATTTCTAGAAATCGAATCCAATGAATTTCATTATTTAATGTTTTACCAAATATACTGATCTAGGTATTGAAATATAGGATATTTATAAGGGATTAGTAATACTTGTGGAAAAGTAAGAAACAAAATAACTGTCCTATAATACGGGGAATGTTGAGTCACTTATCTCCATCAAATAGAATTTATTTCGCCATCAAATATTATGGTTATAATTATTTTCAATAAACAGTAAGTAGACTTTCTAACTTGAGAGGAAATTTATTAAACACAGCATTTAGATATTGGCTGTCAGCAGAAACAATGGCTAACATCTGAGGCATTCTGTCAACAATCCTCATTTGAAATAATAGCTTTGAAATATGCACGGAACATAAAACACAAGAAGGCTTTCCTGCTGTCTTGAAATTGTTGAGCAATCTGTACAATAAGCAAACTGGACAGTGGCCACAGTGAGAGGATTTATTAAACTGACTTCACTTCTTACCTTCCCCAGTTTAAAACACACACACACACACTCACACACACACACACACACCCCAGGAAAGCTTGGAGGAATTATTTTTAAAAGACTCCGAATTTCCAGAAGTCCATCAGGTCTAATCATTGTGCTAAAAATACTTTTCTTCAATTGTCAGAATTGTCAGGTTTCCTTAGATGAAGAATTTCTGTGTTACTGGGGATACCATGAATAAGGGTAAAATGGAAGAGTAACTGAAACGAAAGGGTACTTATTCTCAACTAGTACCTGTGGCTCCAATTGAAAGAAACATGGAGGCGGTTTCACAGTAAAAGCAACCATCTGAGACCCATAGAGAAGACATTTGTCTGGAGCACTGAAGGATCACCGGAATTGTAATCGGCAAATTCTGAGAAGTTTTGATTTGCGCACAGAGTTACACTTACAGATTCAGAGTGTTTCCTTTGGATGCTCAATATCTGAAGACTAATGTGTATCTAGATTATTTATTTTATAAACATGGTAGCCCAGCATCATTCCTTCTAGGATCCTTAGAAATGTAAAAAGGAAATAATTTAGTTTATAAAACAAATACAGGGGACTTCCCTGGCAGTCCAGTGGTTAGTACTCTGTGCTTCCACTGCAGGGGGACGAGTTTGATCCCTGGTCAGGGAAATAAGGTCCCACATGCCACGGGCAAAGCCAAAAGGAAACAAAAACAAAAACTCAGCTCAAGGCTTGTTTTAGTTGCCTATTAATAATTCAATAAGAAATGAGGGCCTGTTTGTTACTCGTAATCAGCATTTTATTGTTTATTAGAGGAAAGACCCTTAGCATGGTATTTAAATTTTTGACATTAATTTTCCTTCTGAATTGTTTCACTCTTCTCTTTTCACTTCTTTAGAGGAAGTTTTCATATAGAATGAAAAATGTGATTATATTTTTATATAGTTTTAAATAAAATCATTGTAGAAGAATTGTTAAGATTATAAATTAGGGTGAGATGGGGAGATTATCACATGATACAAATGAGCAGTACTTGTAGATCCTCAGGGTCTAGCTTGAGTGGTGACAGCTGTAAGTAGAAAAGGAAGGCAAGCTGGATCCTTGGCTCCGTATATAAGGAAGGAGAGCACAGGAAGCCTCCCTGGGGTATACAGATGTCCCTGAGTCCTCACAGTAGACTGTCATGGGATCCCTCGACATCAGCGACTTTATGTCTAGGGAGAGGGAGATGTAATAGCCAATGGTAACTAGGATACTAGGAATTTCTATTTCACATCCTTAGAAAAGAAGATTTCTAAAGGAGGAAGTTAACTTCAGGAGAAAGATGATCACTTTGTACTAAACAAGTTGATTTTCAGGGGCCCAGTGGCCAGTCAAGAAGGAAAAGCAAATCAGAAGCACAGGAGAAAGTCAGTGCTATTCGAGAAAGCTATGGCACTAAATAATATCTTTAAAGAGAGAGAGAGAGTGTGATACTAAAGAATGCCGTGAACATAAAAAGGAAATTTAAGGGGAAAAATAAAAAGAGTTAAAAGAGAGATGAGAATTCAGCTTTGAAAGAAGACTGCATTTGTATAGTAGAGAAAGAAGTGGATCCAATGAGAAAGAGAAGAACCGGAGAAGACTATCAGTACCCTGGAGGTCAGAGACATTTTAGGAGGAAGGAGGTGAGCCATGAATCAACGATGTAGAGAGATAAAGTGTAAACCACGGAGCAGCACTTGGGAGACAACGTGATGATTTACAGAGATGAATTTCAGTGGAGAAGTGGGGTCAGAATCAGAAAACAAGAGAGATGAGGAAATGTTTTTGTAAAGGTGGATTATTTTTGCTTATGTTTTGACATGTTGGGTATTGAAATGAAGGTAAGAGAATGGATGCAGCTTAAATCAGGAAACAGACTGATGACTGATGATTTAACTCTTTACAGAGGTGATAGTGATCATTTAATTGACCACAGTGTTGGAATGCATGAGACGTGTCAGTTTAAGGAGTTTAAATGGCAAGATAAGCTCTGGAGAGGGGGAGTATCTTCTCTTCCCCTGAGACAGGAGAGTAGGAAGAAAGATGGGGTGTAACCAAGAGGAGAGAGACTGCAGCGTGTGCCAAATGATTTTCGTTACTTATTTTTTTAATAAACATTTTTGGAGTGTGCACTATATGAAGTACCAAGATCCCTTGGAAAATATGATGATGCAAAAGGCCTAGAAAATGCTCTCAAAGTAGTTTTATATGGACGATAAGTCAAGTACAAAAATAACTCTAGGGATTGAGAACACAAGCTATTAACTTAAAGATTAATTTTTCTACACCTCAGTGCATTCCTCCGTAAAATGGGAATAATGATAGTATCACCTATGTTTCCAGCATCCCATTCTCTTTCTAGCTTACATTTCCTAGTGTTCTAATAGAAGTATTTGACCTAATGGAGACATTCAGCCCATGAATCAAACACTCTTTCATTCTCCATCATTGCCCTCATGTTCTCATTTCCTTTTTTACCCAGGATAAATTTACTGGCCCATCATTTTAATAACTCTCTTATCCCTCCATCCAATCTGTCAAGACACTTGTTCCTCTCTCCTTGAGATACACATGGCTGGAAAACCCTAACCCTGATGAAACCTTACTATTTGCTTTCTTCCCATCTTTTGAGTCCCCTTCTGCATGGAGGAACATTCCACAAAGTCATACAATATGAGTTCAGGAAACACATCAAGACCAAGGCACACATAGGCTCTGCATTTCTTCAGCATCTACATGGAGAGGCATCCCATGTTGAGGAGGATTTTGTTCTAGAGGAGACCCCTTCCCCATTGCTCTTCCTTCATATAGGGCTTTGATGACAGCCACTTTATTAGGAAAGGGACCTTCAGACTGCTTGGGGAATTAAGCTGCCTAGATATCATGCCAGCCATTTACAGGAGCTGTCTGGGAAAGCCAGTAGCCTTGTACGTTAGGAGGCACCTGGGGACCTTGGGCCCTTTTGGATGCTATAGCCGTCCAGTCATGGAAGGAGTCTAGGCTAGCCTACTGTTCAGGCATCCTAGGCTGAAAATATAGGGCCATTTTTGAACAATGCTTCTCCTTCATTACAATCTATCCCCAAGACCCTTGAGTGCTCCTCAGGTGTTTCTGGAATAGGAAGAGAGATATTATTTGACTTCTACCTAATCTTTAGAGGCTAAGTTAACAGCATTGGTCACACTCCCTCAGGGATGTGCTAGATTGTCAAACACTTACCCTCCCCACCATTTATTACCAATACATTTTGTAGTGACCTCGAGATTGTTTCTTCTATTGTTGACATTAAAGTTAGAAAAGGAGAAAAGCGAATTCTTTTGATCCTCCATTACCTACCTTCTGCATATTCCATGGTGCATGGGGCTCCTGAGCAGAGGTATAAAGAGCTACTACTGTTTACTCAAAGAGCCCCTGCCATCAGTATTCTGGTCTGCAGGAAACATTCGTTTTATGCACTCTTTTTTTTTTTTTAACATCTTTATTGGAGTATAATTGCTTTACAATGGTGTGCTAGTTTCTGCTTTATAACAAAGTGAATCAGTTATACATATGTTCCCATATCTCTCTTCCTCTTGCATTTGATGCACTCTTACAAAAGCTACCAGCAGGGGTCACAGAGAGCAAGCCCTTCCTTGGCTATTATTTTGTCCCTGATCCCAGACCCAAAGGATAAAGGTTTTATGTTCAAGCCAAATAGTGGTGACCCCTTTGGGAAGAGAGGTGGTAGAGGATTGGGCCCCAGCCCCAGCTTCCTCTTGTCTTGAATGGACCCTAGATAACATATAGGGACCTCTGGCACCTCTTGCAGACCATAGGAGATGTGGGGAGTTTCTATTACTTGGAACAATGGTAGGCCAGCTGATCTTTCTTAGCCTTATTGGGGAGACTACAGGGTGAGGAAGGTTCAATGCCTTTGTTCTCTAAAGGCAGTTGAGCTCTTCCTCACCGATTTCTTTAGCGTGGTTTTCTTCTCCTCTCCCTGGTTCTTGCGCTGACCAGATACTAGTGGTGTTTAATGCCCTGACTACTGTGCTAGCTCCGCCCATTCTGGCAGCTTTCCCAGGGAAATCCCTCTCTCCCTAAAAGGACCCTGACATTTGTATAACCTTTAGATGCCATATATTATCTTGTAAGAAATCTTAAAGGAAAAATTTCAGGCAAAATACCTGTGTTTTGTGCACTGATAACTTTAAAAATGAGGCCTTTTACTAGACAGTTGGAAGAGGTGATTCCATTCAATTGTGATGGCATCAGGAATGATGCAGTTAGGGTGGGGCTGATTTGAGTAGAATCTGGAAGAGATACATGGGTACTGACCATCAGTTCAAGTTTCACTTGAAACTGTTGTCTTGAGAGAGTACCTGTTTTCCTTGAAGGAAAATTGTCTCTACTTTTATCCAAGGCAAGAGGATCAGAGGAGACTTCACTGAAAAGGTGATGTTTGGGCTGAGGCTTGAGAGTTGCCATGATGCTAAGACCATCAGACAAGAGTATACCGGCCTTTTTTGAGACACAGCCAGGAATGAGTTTGGAAGGAGAGAGCAAGGAGCAGGGTAGAAAGGGGTGAGGTCAAGAGGTGATGGTGGGCCAGATCACATAGGGACTTTTAGGACATTCGAAGGATTCTAAGTCGGGTGGAATAGGTGTGCCTGAAATTTGAGGACAGGGGAAATTGAAAGAGAATAATTGAATGGTGGAAATGACGGGAGCTTAAGAGGATTAGGCAACAGTATTACGGAAGCACTTAAAATTGGGTTAATAAAATAGTTTGCTTTGTTTTTTTTTTCGTTTATTTGTACACATATATTTTCTGTCCTAAAATTATAACTATTACATATGCTCCATAGAGTTCAAGTTGAACATGGAGTATACATAGTGAAATTTATTTTTGACATTGTTTTCAATGTTTTTTTTCCACACACACACACTGTATTTTATTTTTACAAGTGATAAATAAACTGACACAAAGCATTGTAAATGGATGAGCAGAAGAAATCAACAATGATTGCAATTACCAAACACGAACCACACTCATAGTATGTCATAATAGTGACATTCAATCCAGTAATCTTCTGCTGTAACAGCTCCTTTACTTTGCAGTGAAAATTGACTTGTATATTTTTTGCCTCTGAGTCCTTGTGGGATTTGTTTTTTATTCAAACAGAAAGTCACAAATATTATAATCATCCTCATCAGTTCCCTCATTCCCATGTAAGTAATTATTTTTTCTTCTTGATGTTTTGTAAGGCACTTTTATGAATTCATCAGTTTGCCATTAGAGTTCTGAAAATGCTTATTCGTTCAATTACACTGTATAGTCAGTTACCAAAAACCTGTACTTGTCAGAGTGTTTTCCATGAATTCCTTGAAGATGAAACCCTTTCATAGGAACATTTTTGCAAAAGCATCAGAGTACACACAGTACTCTCTGTAAATGACAAAAGACTTAAAAATGACCACGGTTAAAGATTTGATGAAAGTTCATAATAATGAAATTGACACAGAAATTTAGTTATTTCTGAGATATACATTTCAAAGTAATAATGAGTATTATGACTTATAACATTTTACCAGAACCTATAAGTATTTTAGAAATTTCGTGTAATGTCTGAAACATTTATTTTAACATATTTCCATACAAATAACCTAAAGAAAGTTTAGTATTAGCTGTACTTTTGTTTGTTTTTACTGCAGGTTCTTATTAGTCATCAATTTTATACACATCACGGTATACGTGTCAATCCCAATCGCCCAATTCAGCACACCACCATCCCCACCCCACCGCAGTTTTGCCCACTTGGTGTCCATACATTTGTTCTCTACATCTGTGTCTGAACTTGTGCCCTGCAAACCGGTTCATCTGTACCATTTTTCTAGGTTCCACATACATGCGTTAATATACGATATTTGTTTTTCTCTTTCAACTAACTTCATTCTTTATGACAGTCTCTAGATCCATCCACGTCTCAACAAATGACTCAATTTCGTTCCTTTTTATGGCTGAGTAATATTCCATTGTATATGTGTACCACTACTTCTTTATCCATTCATCTGTCAATGGGCATTTAGGTTGCTTCCATGACCTGGTTATTGTAAACAGTGTTACCATAAATATTGGGGTGCATGGGTCTTTTAAAATTATGGGTTTCTCTGGGTATATGCTCAGTCATGGGATTGCTGGGTCATATAGTAATTCTACTTTTAGTTTTTTAAGGAACCTCCATACTGTTCTCAATAGTGGCTCTATCAACTTACATTCCCACCAACAGTGCAAGAGGGTTCCCTTTTCTCCACACCCTCTCCAGCATTTGTTGTATGTAGGTTTTCTGATGATGCCCATTCTAACTGGTGTGAGGTGATACCTCATTGTAGTTTTGATTTGCATTTCTCTAATAATTGGTGATATTGAGCAGCTTTCCATGTTGATGCATCTCTTTTTCCTAATTTTAATGCAAATGTTACTTTTGTTTCACTGTTAAGAATGATCCTTGCTATTTTTTACCTTGAAATTCTTTATCTTACAAAACAAGTTTCTCTTGATGCTTTGCAAGTAAGAATTGTAAAATCATGAATGGATTTTGCATTTCATCAAATGCTTTTTTGGTACCTATAAGATGATGGCATTTTTTATTTAATTTGTTAATATTCTGATTATATCAGTAAATTTTCCAATGTTGAATCATCCTTCCGTTCTATTTGGTCATGACGTATTATTCTTTTATTATATTGCCGTATTTCGTTGGATAACATTCCATTTTTTGTTTTCATCTATGCTTATAAGCAAAGAAGGCCTGTAGCTTTATTTTTTATTGTCCTTTTTTCATTTTGCTCTCAGAGATCAGAATAGCCTCATCTGAGTAGCTTCCCAACTTTTTCCATACTCTGAGACAATTTGCACAATAAGAGTTAACTGTTTCTTGCAACTTTTCGAGATTCACATATAAAATGATGTGTCTCCTGGACTTTCAGGGGTCATACTTTGAACCAGCTTCTTATACTGGGGTATTATTCAAGCTTTCTGGTGTTTCTTGGATCCATTTTGGATATGTTTCCTCTCCAGAAAATTATTCTTTTCTCTTATCTTTTGAAAATCTTGCTGTCAAGTCTTTCCTAAGATTCTCTTTTGAGATTTAAAAAATTATTTTGTGCACTATTTCATTCCTAGTGGATTATTTTCCACTTCTTTCTTAGGCTCAGTTATGCCCTTGTTTTATTGCTATCATTAATTTCTTCCAAGAATAATTTTGGTCATCAGTGTTTGGTGTTGTATGTGTTTTCTTTCATTAACTTTGTCTTTATTCTTTGTTATTGTTTTACTCCTACCCCTTCTTTCTCTTCTTCCATTTTGTAGCTTCTTCAATTGAATGTTTAGTTCATATATTTTCAATCACCCTTCCTTTTCCTTTTGGTACGATGAAAGATATCTGTCTCCTTTAATGCTTTTCACCCTAACTATATTTTAAAATTTAGTTAAATAATTTAAATAAATTAAAAAATTATTTCACAGAAATTTGTAAATATCATTATAACTTGATGATTTATGACAATGAGCCATTCTGATGGCTGTGTAACCAGCACCTGCCTTCAGGATAGAATATTCACATTATTCTAGAGACTTCCTCACACCGCCACTCACAACCTCTCTCTCTCACAAAGGTAAGCACTACTCTGACTTCTAACGTAGAATACGTTGCCTCCTTTTTCTCTTTATAAAAATGGAAGCAAAGAATAGGTATTCTTTTGGGTCTGGGTAATTTTGCTCACTATTCTGTTTATAGAATTATTCTTATATTTTCATGTAGTTCTTGTTTATCTTCATTGCTATATTGTATTCCATTGTATGAATATACTACGGTGTACTTAACCATTCTAATGTTGACTGGCATTTGAGTTGTTTACAGTGTTTGGCTACTGAAATAATGTTGTTCTGAACATTCTTGGACTTGACATTCATTGCACAGACATACACATATCCTAGGCATGAATCATACCACATGGGTAAGTTCACTTTTAGTGGATTCTGTCCAAATAGTTTTTCAAAGTGAATGTAATGATTTCCATTCTCCTTACTAGAGTACAGGAATTTCCACTGTTCACAACAACACCATTTCTTGTACTGTCAATCTTATGAAATTTTAGCCTTTATTTGAATATGCAATTATAGTCCACGGTGGTGTTTTATTTGTAGCTCCCTAGTAACTATTTCCAAACATTAGTTTTCAACCTGTCTCTATTGTATGTTTTCTTAAGTTTTGTTTTCAATACTGACCTGAAGACACGACATTTGGGATACCCACCCAGGGCTGGGTGATTCACTAGACCTCAAGAGGCCAGAGCCAAGTGTCAAGCAAGGACATCACAGACTTGCAGGCTCATCAGCATCAGTCCTGAGCAAGGCTTCTGCTCAGCGTGGAGTCCCCTGCAGAATCAGCAAGCCTAAGAAATATTATCAGCTCATTGCACTAAAGTCTACTGGGGGTTCCTGCTGATATACTCCAACCCATTTTTGAAAAAATAGTGGTTTCCAGCATCCTCACCTATCCAGAACATAAGTAAAAACTTGGGGGTTTCTTGCTTATTAATGAAAGCTATGAAGTCTAAGTCCACCTGGGCCCAGAACCCAAGTTGTAGCATAATGGTATTTCGTCCAACCAAAGAAGAGTTTAATGATTTCGATAAATACATTGCTTATATGGAATCCCAAGGTGCACACCGAGCAGGCCTGGCCAAGGTAATTCCACCCCAGGACTGGAAAGCCAGAAAGACCTATGATGACATCGATGACATCTTAATAGCCGCTCCCCTCCAGCAGGTGATTTCTGGGCACGCAGGTGTGTTTACTCAGCACCACAAAAAGAAGAAAGCCATGACCGTGCGTGAGTATCGCCGCTTAACAAACAGTGAAAAACACCAGACTCCATTCTACTCTGATTTTGAGGAACTGGAGCGAAAATATTGGAAAACGCGCCCCTATGATTCACCGGTTTATGGTGCGGACGTCAGTGGCTCCTTATTTGATGAAAACACGAAGCAGTGGAACCTTGGACACCTGGGAACCATTCAGGACCTGCTGGAACAAGAGTGCGGAGTGGTCATCGAAGGCGTCAACACCCCCTATCTTTACTTCGGCATGTGGAAGACCGCCTTCGCCTGGCACACGGAGGACATGGACCTTTACAGCATCAACTACCTGCACTTCGGGGAGCCCAAGACTTGGTACGCGGTGCCCCCGGAGCACGGCCGGCGCCTGGAAGGCCTGGCCAGGGAGCTTTTTCCGGGCAGCTCGCGGGGCTGTGAGGCCTTCCTGCGGCACAAGGTGGCTCTCATCTCGCCCACGGTCCTCAAGGACAACGGCATCCCCTTCGGTCGGGTCACTCAGGAGGCTGGAGAGTTCATAGTGACGTTTCCCTATGGCTACCACTCTGGCTTCAACCACGGCTTTAACTGTGCGGAAGCCATCAATTTCGCCTCCCCGCGCTGGATCGATTTTGGCAAAGTGGCGTCGCAGTGCAGCTGCGGGGAGGCCCGGGTCACCTTCTCCATGGACGCCTTCGTGCGCATCCTGCAACCGGAGCGCTACGAGCTGTGGAAACGCGGGCAGGACCGGACCGTGGTGGACCACAGGCGGCCCACGGAGCCCAGCAGCAAGGGCCTGAACGCCTGGAGGGAGGTTCGCGCCGCCTGCGGAGCCGCTCTGGGCCCGAGGCACCACCAGCCACGCCGCGCTCGACGCCCACGTGTGCCTGTAGCCCTGGACAGTGGGACCCGCCACCTAGTCCCTGTGCCTGCTGTGTCCTGGCGCCCTTCGCCGGCCCGGGGTTCTTGTTCGGCAGCCCAGTTCGATGCTGCGGCCACCTGCACCTCTGGGGAGCCCGGCCCGACCCAGCCGCCGACCCCAGGTCCATCCGCCCCGGATGGCCACCCAGCTGGAAGATGTGGCCCTCGTCGTCGTCCTTGGGAACAGGGGACTCAGGAGCCAACTGCTCCTCCCAGGGCTAAGAGGAGGCTTTCCTTGGACATTGCTCAGGACCCAGAGGCTCAGCCCCTGCCTGTGGATGCACCCTCGCCAGACAACGCTGACCCGCTCAGCCCTGGGCTCCAGCATCCCGACAAGGCTTTTATGTGTGGTTGTGGCCCTGTCCCCTAAGCCCAGGGTATGCCTTTCTACCCCACTGCTCTTGCGTGGGGATCCTTTGAGACTGGTTGCATTGACATTTCAGAGCTTTGGCTATTTGCAGGTCACTAGTCTTGCATGAGAGTCCTGCACTTTTCTTAATAATTATATCAAAGCATTTCAAGCAAAACTTATTTTTCTGAGCTTGTTGCCTTGTGTGATGTTGGTGAGTGAGTTTGGGGTTGATTGTTGGGTTCCAGCTGGCTGGCTGTGTTGGGGGATTTGGTTTGCAGCCCTATCTGAAGGGAGACTTGGTGGAAATCACCTGGCACTTGGCTGATCCAGGTTGCTAGGAGAGATGAGCAAACACAGGGCTAAAAGTGCCAGCATGTGAAAATCTTCTCTCCAAGTCTCCACTGCCTTCTCAATGCTCTATGTATATTTCACATGGTTAAGTCATTGATACATCCCAATATAAAAATCCACAAATAAATGAACAAGACAATTTCAAGTGGGCATATGTTCTGTGAAAAGATTAAAGGGGATGATGGGGTGATAGTGCAGAATGGGCAGTGTGGTTCCGGTGGTCAGGGAATATTTCATAAAGCAGGAGACCTTTCTGAGTCCCAAATGACAAGAAGGAAGGTCCAGAGCTGATGTCCACTTGGATAAAACAACAAGTGTAACAGCCCTAACATAGAGCTTGGTGCTTTTGTGTGTATAGAGAGGAAGCTCATTTGTATCTGGGGCTAGAGAAGGGAGAGGCAGGATCTTGTAGCTCATGTTAAATATTTGCATTTTTTCAACTTGAAATGAGAAGGCATTGGAGGTTTAAAACAGCACTTGACATGATATAATTTGCATATTTAACTAATCACCTTAATTGTTCTGTGGACCCCTTGGGGGCAGGAGAAGTAGTTAGAACATCTAAGTAATACAGGTGAGAATCGATGGTTACTGACTTAGGCCATAGTGTTGAGAATGCACAGAAGTGGCCAAACTCAGAATAAATTTTAGAAATTGAAAATGATAGTTTGGATGCAGAAGGAAACATTTCAGAGAATCAAACCACATCTCTCTTCCCTCCAGCTGTCCCCTACAGAATTTCAGTAAGATTCTGGAATTTGAAGCACCATGTAAAACTACAGGCAGGAGCAAGGAAAAAGTAAGGCTTCTTTGAAGTTCGGATTGAGCCGTAGCAAAAGCCCATGTGTCCTCCCTATCACCATGCAGCTAGGCAACTCTGTGGTAGTATATTCTGTGGAAAACTGAAGCTGAAAGACTGAACTCCGGATCCTCAGTGGAGGATGGCAGTGACATGCTTGGCTGAAAAGATGATTAAGCCCTGTATTGAGATGGTGGAAGCACATGATGGAAGCAGACTGGAATTACTGGGAAGGCAGCAGCCCTGGAGAGCAACTGGACCATAGTAGATCTCATATGAGTCAGGAGTAACCTTTCATGTGATAAGTAACTGAGATCTTGAGGGCTTTTGGTCCTTTAATTTAGGTCAGTTGTGGATATGGCAGTGCAGAGAAATATGGGAACTCTGAGAAGCCTCTATGAAGACAGTAGCCTGGCTCATATTGCTATTTTAAATTTTAGAACCTGAAATTTTCCTTGTTACATTTCAGGGATATCACAATCTCTTCCCGGCAGATACACGCTCCAAATAGCCTAGGATAACAAAATTGGGGGTTTTGAAGGAAAAGAAACAAAAATAAATTTCCGAAAATATTTCTTCCACTACACTCCCTATGTTTTCACTTCACTTTTATACTTGAAACAAAATTTCCTTTACCCATTAAAGAGAAGCAATGTTAAAAATACAGTTTAGTTTTACCAGTACACTGGTTCCTAAATTAGTCTCCTTGATCTAAGTAGGCATTTCTCAAAAGAAGATACACAAATGGCCAACAGGCACATGAAAAGATGCTCCACATCGCTAATTATTAGAGAAATGCAAATCAAAACCACACAGGGGTATCACCTCACACCTGTCACAATGGCCATCATCAAAATGTCTACAAATAATAAATGCTGGAGAGGGTGTGGATGAAGGGGAACCCCCTTACACTTTCGGTGGGAATGCAAATTGGTTCAGCCACTATGGAAAACTGTATGGAGGTTGCTTAAAAAAACTAAAAATAGAGCTACCATATGATCCAACAATCCCATTCCTAGGCGTATATCAGGAAAAGACGAAAGCTCTAATTCGGAAAGAGACATGCACACCAGTGTTCATAGCAGCCTTATTTATAATAGCCAAGACATGGAAACAAACCAAGTGCCCCTCAACAGATGACTGGTTTAAGAAGAAGTGGTACATACATACCATGGAATATTACTCAGCCAGAAAAAGATGAAATATTGCCACTTGCAGCAGCATAGATGGACCTAGAGAATATCATACAAAGTGAAGTAAGACAGAAAAAGACAAATATATCACTTACATGTGTAATCTCAAAAACAATACAAGTGACCCTATATACAAAACAGAAACTGGCACACAGACATAGAAAACAAACTTGTGGTTAGCTAAGGGGAAAGGGAGCAGGGGAGGGATAAATGAGGGGTATGGGATTAACAGATACACACTACTGTACAGAAAACACATAAGCAACAAGGATTTGCAAAGCAAAACAAAACAAAAAGAACACAATAACACAAGGATTTGCTATATAGCACAGGGAACTGTATTATCTTGTAATAACCTATTATGAAAAATAATCTGAAAAAATATGTATATAACAATCACTTTTCTGTACACCGGAGACTAACACAATATTGCAAATCAAGTATACTTCCGTTAAAAAAAAAATTAGTCTTCTTGAAAGGATCAGGAGCTGGGGGTGGTAATGAAGGGGCTTCATCAAGCAATTCTATTGAAAATTCTATTTTATTTCAAGTCAACCGGCACAGTCAGTTTGGATACTCACAATCTGGACCACTCTTCTCAGGAAAAGATGCCCAAATCCAGCTGTTCTTACATGTCCAGTAAGTTTTTGCTATACTTAATCTTGGAAAAGCAAGGGACATTGACAATGACAATTACATAGAGGCAAGGATAGAGCCACCTTTGTTCTCACTGCCACAATCTCTCCTAGGCCTCTCTTCACTTCTGAAAAATAACAATCAGGAATCCAGTGTATATTCATCAAGTTTGTAGACAAAAGGCTATGAAACCGAAAGTAGTATGTCATGTTGGTTTAACAACTTACCCCACCATCACCTTTTAGAAAAGTCAATATTACAGTTAACAAGATTTAATACTTTCCTATTTATAGTTCCTAGTCAGTTCAACAAAGTCAACTAGATCTGTGTATTTTATTCACTCTGCTGATGGACAATGGGGTCATTTCCAAATCTCTGTTATTTCAAACAATGCTTTAGAGAACAGCTTTGTATATAGGATTTCTGGGTTGTATTTTCACTTTTAACTTTTTAGGAAAAGCCAGCTTGCCTTCCAATTTCCACCTCCATTGGCAGTGTGGGAGAGTTCTGGTTTCTCCATATCTTGACCCACTTTTTTATATTGTCAGACCTAATCAAAATGGGCAGAGAATAGCTTCTCTGATTGCTAGGGATCCTGCACATCTTCTTGTATTTATTGGCCATTTGGATTTCCTCTTTTCTGAGTTACTTATTCTAAAGCTCTGCCTACTTTTTTTGGTTTGACTATTTTTTGTTGTTGTTAATGTAGAAGTTATGTGATATTCAGAATACTAATTCATTGTCTATTTCATGTATGATGACAAACTTCTCCTAGACTGTAATTTCTTTTAATTTTTGACGTCATTGTATTAGTCAGGGTTCTTCAGAGTAATAGAACCGATAGGAGATATATGTATAGCTCTTAGTAGGGGAACTCATTCATTTGGTTATGGAGGCTGAGGAATCCCACGATGTCAGATGGGCCGTCTGCAAGATGGAGAACGGGGAATATGACTGAGTCTGGGTTCGAAAGCCTGGGAACCAGGAGTGCCCATGTCAGATGTCCCAAAGCAAGAGAAGACGGATGCGTCTGCTCAAGCAGAGAGTAAATTCACCCTTCCGCTGCTCTTTTGTTGCATTTGGGCTCTCAGTGGTTTGGGTGATCCCAGCTGCAGTGGTGAAGGTGATCTTTACTCCGTCTACTGATGCAAGTGCTAATCTCTTCCCGGAACAGCCATGCACAACACACAGAAGTAATGCTTTACCAGCTATCTGGGCATCTCTTAGCCCAGTCTACATGTGAAATTAACCATTAGAGTCATTAGTTTGGAATCATTTAAATATATCCGACATTCCCATCATGGTACTTTTGGTTCTCTAAGACATTGTTCCACCCTGAGTTCATAAAGACATTCTTCAGTATTTTCTCTTAAAATTCTGTGCTGTATCCGTCTGTAATGCACCTCAAATTTATTTATGTAAGTGGTATGCGGTCAAGCTCCAATTCTACGCCCCCCCAATAGTGCGAATGCCACTACCACATATTGAATAGCCCATCCTTGCCCATTGGTTTGGTACACTACTTCCATCATAGGCAGACTCCCACATATCCATCCATGTGTCTGTGTCTGGCCTCTCTATTCTGTACGTAGATATATTTGTCCATTGCGGCTCAAATATCACAGTTCGGTGGAGCAGAAGTCACCCCTCTTTTAAGGAATCATCTTGGAGATTCTTGCTTGAATACTTCCCTACTTACTAGATCTGTCACCTTAAGCAAGTTTCTTAATATCTCCTTGATGCGGTTTCCTCATAGGAGAAACAGGATTCATAGGATTTCCCTTATAGGGTCACTATGAAGATAAGGCATAAATTCTTTTATGCAGAGTGCATTGCACAGTGTCTGGCATTAGATAGTTATCATATATTAGCTTTTTTTTTTTTTTTTTTTTTGCGCCGACGCGAGGGGTCCCGGGAGCCATCCTAAGGGCCAGGAAGCGATTCGGCCACCAGGGCTCCACACGGGGTCTCACCGCCAGACCTCCAGCGCAGGGGCGGTCCCGCAGCACCCAGGACACAGACTGGCCTCCTCGGCCCCCCCCCCAGGGGCCCCCCTCGCGGGACTCGGGACCACCACCGCCAAACACCCACGAGCCGCGGCCGGCCCGCGACAACACTCTCCCGCGCGCACACCGGCCGCCACGCGGGTCCCACACACACCTCCGCCGGGCCCGCCTCCCCCGCCTCGGGAACCGTGAGCACTCCACCCGGGGACGCCGCCGGCCGAGGCGGCCAGGGGGTGACACCCTCACGTGGACGAGGCCGACTCGGTCCCAGACGGGGAAGGGGGCGCGGAGGGGTCGGGGCGGGAGAGGGCCAGCGGCGACGGGGAGGTGGCGGCACGAACACACGGCGAGGGCCGCGGGGCAGGGGCGCGGGGCGCTGCCCAGGGAGAGGAAGGGCCGAGACACGACCGGGCCAACAGGAAAACAAGCGCGGGGTCCCACCGCCACACACACAAGGGCGGTCCCACGACGCCTGAGACGCCGGCCGGCCCCAGCCACCCTGGGGCCTCGCACGGCCCGGCCCCGCCGCCAGGGCCCGCGTGCGACGGTCCCCCCACGTGGCACGGAGGGACCCGACCACCCAAACTCAACCTCTCCGTCCTCGCCAGATCCGCCGTCATCGAAGTCCGACCCCCGGGGCTCGCGCCCCAGGGAAACGCTCCCGAGCGAGGCGACCCGTACCGTGCCCACACACCGCCAACGGCTGAGACTCGCGGTGAGGGTAGGCGCGACGGGCTACTCGTGGCTGCGGGACTGGGAAGCCGGGACATCCGGGCGTCCCCGCCCCCTTGGGGTCGCCACCGGGGTCACCGCACGCGCACGCACACGCACACGCGCGGCCCCGCGCCGGACGCAGGCCTGGCGGGACCCTCCCCCGAGTCAGAGCGGGGAGGCGCGGCCCGCGGTACGCAAAGAACGGCGCTCGGCCACACCGCTGGGCCGGCGCAAGCCCTCCCGCGAAGGCGAGGGTCTCTGCCCAGGTTCTCTGGCAGTCGCCACCGTGACCACTGCACGCTTGAGAGGGACAGCGGCTGGGGGTCCGGTACCCCAAGGCTGCCTCTCGGATCGCTAGAGAAGGCTTTCTCACCGACGGTGCGTCATCCCCCACCCATCGTCTCTCCCCTTTGGGCCCACGAAGGCGCTCCACGAGCCGCCAAGTCCACGACTGGGCGGGGGGTGGGCGGGTGGGTCTGCGGTGTGGGTAACCACACGGCCCACAGGAGCGTTCGCGGCCACAGCCTGGGGCACAACCTCTGCCGCCTCCAGGCTCGTCCATCGGGTTCCGGAATGAGGGAGCACGCCGGAGAAGAGCGACAGATCCCCTTCTCACAGGCCCCGGCCCAACACGATCGCACCCACGCCCGCGTGCGATCCCCCCCGCCCAAAGTGGTGGCGGCACACGTGGGGGTCACGTGGCCACAGTCAGTCCCCCCAACAGCACACCGTGGGAGGATGATGGCAACGAGGCGGCACCTGTCCCCCACCGAGGGAGAGAAACAGAGGCACGCCTCCCTTTACCCTCTCGACCCCCCCAAGAGAGCCACTCACGGGACACACCACCGCAGCCGGGACCCGAGGAGCATGCTGGAAAAAGGGAACGACACCACCGCTTGGCCTCGGGCACCTGAAGGACGACCTGGAGCTCTCCAGGGGCACCACAGAGGACCAAGCAAGGCACGCTTACGCGCCGGCAGGGGCGCGCAGCGCAGCGGCGGGATGGCCCCCCACCAACGCGGGGAGGACGGCTCACGAGGCCCAGACCAGTGAGGTGAAGCTAGAGTGTCTTCTGCGTCCCAGGACCACGGCCCCGCCCACGCCGTGAGGCAGGATGCAGGAGACCGAGGGTCAGGGCCGGAGACCACCACCCCTGCCTTCCACACACCCCTCGACAGGCCGGGAGGGCGTGACAAGAGAGACGAGGGGCCCACGGACAGAACAAGAAGAGTGGTCCCGTTTGCCAAGAATGTCCGTCCCTTGTCTGGCGTAACTTAGGCCCGGGCCAGGAGAGCGGGACATCACCACATGGATCACTCAATATTAGATTTTTTTTTTTTTTTTTGTGGTACGCGGGCCTATCACTCTTGTGGCCTCTCCCGTTGCGGAGCACAGGCTCCGGACGCGCAGGCTCAGCGGCCATGGCTCACGGGCCTAGCCGCTCTGCGGCATGTGGAATCTTCCCAGACCGGGGCACGAACCCGTGTCCCCTGCATCGGCAGGCGGACTCTCAGCCACTGCGCCACCAGGGAAGCCCAATATTATCTATTTTTAATAATATTCTAATAGAGGTACAGGGAAACTTCTGTTGATCAAAAATAAATAAATAAAAAGAGAGTGAAAAGAAAAATCAAAGAGAACAGATATCGTGTTACTCATACCCAGTAAAGAACTAATAAGCAGAACATATAACTACTACCAAGACAGACAACCCAGCAGAAAAATGGACAAAATACTTGATGAGCCACTTCCTGAAGGAGCACCTCCAATCAGCCAATAATCATCAGAAAAATTGGTTCACCCCTATTAGTAACCAAGTTAATGCAAATCATTATGAGGTACCCCTTATGCCCTCACCTGATCGGCTAAAACTGAAAAGGTAGAAAATCACCAAAGGTTTGCAGACGTGAAGAGTGATGAGCACCCTTGCATGCAGCTAGTGCGTAAACTGGTAAAATGTGTTGAAAAATTTTGGCAAGTTTAAGTTTACGTATTCTATGGCCAGTATACACGTCAGAGAATTTTCAGAGCAACGCTGTTTGTGAGAGGCCCAAAGTGGAAGCAACCCAAAGCCCCATCAACAGTAGAAAGTTTATATGGTTGAATACTTTACAGCACTGAAACAGAAAAGTCCAGCTGCATGCAAGGGCGTAAGTGATGAAGAAATACACCAAAAATACGCTAACGGACATAAATACAATTGTGTTTCTTCAAGGTTATATAAAGTTTTCAAAACTGGGCAGAGTTTTAATTTTATAATGTTTCCCAAAATTACTATGTGAATAGTTAGGATAAGATCAGTCCAGGAGGCAGAAGGGGCTGTAATCTGGGCAAAAGAGCACAAGTCAGGCAGCCAGTGCCTGGTAATGTTGCATTTCTTGACCTGGGTAGTGGTTCCACTTCTGCTCACTCAGTTATGTGTTGAAGTGTACATATATGCTTTATAGATTTCTGTGAACACTTTATATTTCATAATTTAAAATATTTTAAAAAGTGCTCTAAAAGATTATGTCACAGTGGTTCATAGAATCATTTGGTTTATAATGTGCTGTATTGTAGACTGTTTGCAAAACTCAGATTATGTTTCAAATTTTTTTCATTCTAATATTGTTTATTGATGCCTTCTCCTATTTATTTACAATATTATATTTAGCAATACCTAAATTTTTGGGCAGTTTTAGATTTACAAAACATTGAGCACGTGGATCAGGGAGTATTGACCCGACCCCACTCCCATGTCCCCCTATTAGTAACATCTTAATTCCCATGGTATATTGATGACAATTAATGAACCAATGTCAATATATTATTGTCTACTAAAGGCTATCATTGGTTCAGATTTCCTCACCTTTTACCCAACGTCCTTTTTCTGTTCCAAGATCTCGTGTAAAATATCAAATTACATTTAGTTTTCATGTCTCCTTAGGTTTCTTTTGGCTGTAACAGATTCTCAGACTTTCCTTGTTTTTGACCAAAAGTTTTTATAGACACCTGACAATCTGGGGGAATACTGGTCAGGTATATTGTAGGATGCCCGTCTATTGGAATTTGATGCTTTTCTTATGATTATCTTGGGTTTCTCTGTGTTTTTGGAGGAAGATTACGGAGGGAATTTTGTCACATTTTAATTACATCATATCAAGGACCTATACTATCAAAGTAATTTATGGCTTTTTTTTTTTTTTTGGCCACGCCTCGCAGTTTGTGGGATCTTAGTTCCCCGGCCAGGAATCAAACCTGGGCCCTTGGCAGTGAAAGCGCGGAGTGCTAACCACTGGACTGCCAGGGAATTCCCAGTTTAAGACTCTTGATGTTGACCTGGTGAAAATGGTGTTTGGCAGGGTCCACCTCTATAAAATGACTACCCCTCCCCGAGTCCCATCACCACTTGCCACTCTGCACCAGCTTCTCCACGCAGGGAGCACTCTCTTCCTGTAGCAGGGAGTACTATATAATTTATTAACCGGTTCTTTCTTTATTTTATTTTTTAAGTAACAGATTCTATTTTATTAATCATTTATATTTTTGTATATGGTTGTTTTCCCTTTTGTTTTTTGAATTGTTTTATCTTTTTTTTCTTTCAAATTATTCTGAGGTATTTTGGTTTAGTTTTTACTAACTACTTGCAGACAACAGAAAAATCAATAGACTTTTAGCTATTATATGGATATTGTTGTAGATGTTATGTGGATATTCATTTTTAAATAAATATGGTGGTGTTCCCTTTTTTCATTATTGACTTTCAATTTTATTTTATGATTGAAATAATAGATTGATCAAGGTGGTACTCAATACGTTGATTCTAAGGAATTTTCATTGAGATTAATTATGTGGTCTTAACAGCGGTAAATTTTTGTAAATGTTTTATATGTGTTGAAAAGCATTTTGCTATGTGGTTGCTGCAGGAAATATAATCAAAGTTGTTAACTTTATTGTTTATGCTTTTATAACATTATTAATTTTCTTCTCTTCTCATGTATCAGTTTCTGGAAAAACGGTGTTTGAAGAAAGAACCTCACACCATGATTGCAGATATGTCAGTTTTGCCTTATAATTCTCAGTCTCTGAGTTCTGTGTCTCAGTGCTGTGTGTCTAGGTGCGTAAAGTGCATCATTGTAATCTTCCCCAGGAGGTTTTCTTTTTCATAACTAAAGCTGCCCTTCTTTTACCTTATAAATACATTCGATATTAATTGCTGCTAGACCAGGTTTCTTTCGTTTAATAATTGCTTGGTTTGACTTTCCCACTCCTTTTATTTTCAACCTCCTAGTTCGCTGTAAGACTGGTTTAAAAACTCAAAGGGGCGCAGACAAAGTGGGCTGACCAACGAGAGCAATTACCGTTGACTGGTGCTGATCAAATTATACCTTTGCCCAGGTAGAAAGCCAGAGCCATCAGGACATGGGTCTGCATTTGGAGGCCAGCTGCCCAGAGAACACTGTCTCTCTCTCTCTGGGTCCTTGAATATCTCCAACTGGAATCAGGATTTTGTTGGTAGAAGGTAGGTCACTTTATTTCTGTAATTTGTGCTTATGAGCAAAAGAGTTATTTTCCTACCAGAAGTTTTAAAAAATGACACTATTTATGCATATAGAGAGAGCGAGAGAGAGGGTACTATACATTGGGATATCCTTTCCTTGAGTTTTTATTTTTAAACTATTTTCCAACTTGTGAAGTTAATTTTTTTCTTAATATTTTCTTGGTAAAAATCACAAAGATTTTCAGGAAAAAGCACCTGATTTAGTGCACTGCGATCTAATGGGAATGAGAGGGTTTCTAGAACTGGGTAAGGAGTGTGTCAATTGGAAGGGACTTGAAAAATATGTGGGATCAAATTAGAGATTTTGATTGGATATGAGAGTATTAGATTTGGGGTGGTACTGATTGTATTGAAATTGGTGTGGGACATATCTAGCCAGACTTTGACCACAGCCTGTTTCATTCAGAGGCTTAATCCTTCAAGGAAACCATTTTCTGGGTCCTGTGTATCATCATTTGGAATTAACATTTTAGACTGGCAGAAGGCAAGCACTTTTTTGGCCTTTTTTTTTTCCTTTAAAGCATAAAGATGAAAAGGATGACATTTTATACCAGAAAGCAACTTTTTTTCCCTGGTAAAATTCACATTTATTTATGGATTTAAAGTACAAGCATTGCATGCATATCATTTTTAGATTTCTTCATCGGGGCCATGTATTTCTGTTATTAAAGGGATTAAAACCTTTTTACTCTTTCACTTTATAACTGATTGTTAACTGGTGCATGGGATCTATAGATTTTGTTTGCTAATCAGTGTCTAGAAACTTGGTTGAACCCAATATTTCTTTTTTTTTTTTAACATCTTTGTTGGAGTATAATTGCTTTAGAATGGTGTGTTAGTTTCTGCTTTATAACAAAGTGAATCAGTTATACATATGTGCCCATATCTATTCCCTCTTGCAACTGCCTCCCTCCCACCCTCCCTAATCTGCCCTCTAGGTGGTCACAAAGCACTGAGCTGATCCCCCTGTGCTATGTGGCTGCTGCCCACTAGCTATCTATTTTATGTTTGGTAGCGTATGTATATCCACGCCACTCTCTCACTTTGTCCCAGGTTACCCTTCCCCCTCCCATATCCTCAAGTCCATTCTCCAGTAGGTCTGCATCTTTATTCCCATCTTGCCCCTAGGTTCTTCATGACAATTTTTTTTTTTTAGATTCCATAGATATGTGTTAGCATACATTATTTGTATTTCTCTTTCTGACTTACTTCACTCTATATGACAGACTCTAGGTCCAGGCACCTCACTACAAATAACTCAGTTTCGTTCCTTTCTATGGCTGAGTAATATTCCATTGTATATATGCGCCCCATCTGCTTTATCCATTCATCCTGTTGATGGACACTTTGGTTGCTTCCGTGTCCTGGCTATTGTAAATAGAGACGCAATGAACATTTTGGTACATGACTCTTTGAATTATGGTTTTCTCAGGGTATATGCCCAATAGTGGGATTGCTGGGTGGCAGGGTAGTTCTATTCGTAGTTTTTTAAGGAACGTCCATACTGTTCTCCATAGTGGCTGTATCAATTTACATTCTGACCAACAGGGCAAGAGGGTTCCCTTTTCTCCACACCCTCTCCAACATTTATTGTTTGTAGATTTTCTGAAGATGGCCATTCTGACCGGTGTGAGATAATATCTCATTGTAGTTTTGATTTGCATTTTTCTAGTTAGTGTTTCTCTAATAGTTAGTAAAGATGTTAGAGCATCTTTTCCTGTGCCTCTTGGCCATCTGTATGTCTTCTTTGGCGAAATGTCTATTTAGATCTTCTGCCCATTTTTTAATTCGGTTGTTTGTTTTTCTGATATTGAGCTGCATGAGCTGTTTGTATATTTTGGAGATTAATCCCTTGTCGGTCACTTCATTGGCAAATATTTTCTCCCATTCTGTGTGTTGCCTTTTTGTTTTGTTTATGGTTTCCTTTGTCATGGAGCTTTAAAGTAGTTTTTTTTAGAACGTTAAAGTATTTTTAAAAAGTAAATATGTATTACAGCCTGGGGATAAAGGAGCTAAAATAATTTTAATTGTTTTCTTTCAAACATATTCCAGAGACGAGTATAATACTCTTTGATTTAGTTCATGTTGGTACAAAGACAGATTTATCTTGTCCTTATTGCTATATTGACTGATCTAATCACTTTCAACTTATGAAAGAAATATTAGTATTATGCATAGAGTATCTCATTTTACTCTTTGGAATATATTTTTTTACTATTCTCATAAGAATAGTTTTTTCTTAAGCGAAGATTAGCGTAATGGTAGTGTGTTGGTTTCAAACAGAGGAGATTTCTAAGTACATATATGACGTTTACTTAAAATAATCTGATCAAATAAGATAACGATTTTACATGATTTTTTTGAAATACGTAACGACAGCATCTCTTATTCACTTACAGTGATCTAAGTGACAGGCTTGTCTGCTAACCTTTTTTAACCACCGTGTGCAACAGGAACTTGTATTATTACTATTTTATAGATGAGTAAACTGAAGGTTAGCAAGACTTAGGAAATTACATTAGAGTACACGACAGGGAGGTTAATGGAGGATGTTGCCAAAAAGAATCCAAAATCTAGATAGCCTGCAGTGCTTTGTTAAGGAATTTAGAATCACTATATAGTGCACTGGATTCCACTTCAGGTTTCTGAGTTGGGAAATCAAAAACAGAGTAGAGACCTTGGAAAATTAATCTGACAACATTGTTCTGTTTGAGCTCGCAAGCTTCCTCTCACTTGAGTTGACAGCAAGATTCCAAGATTTCTTGGTCAAGACTGTATTAAATCATTTCAGCCTAACAAGGTTGGATTATACACATTCTCTCCAAGGCTGGTTAGCCAGCACAACTATTTTGTACTGATTTATATATATTCAATTCTAGCCAGTCATAGGTGGGGAATCATAATAGCTACTATTGATTGAGTATCTGCTTTTACCAAACCTTACAGTTCAGAGAGTCAGAAATCGCAGCTTAAGCAAAAAAGATCTTATTATTTGGTGTTTCTGTGACCCAGCCCAGTACTTGGCCCATGTTGATAATTTTAAGAAATGCCTTTCAGACTGAATAAAATATCGAAATGAGTATATATTAGTAAAGGACAAAAATGCTTTCTCTCTTTACTGAATTAAAGTTAAATAGTTTTATTTTCTACTATACTGTTCTATTGTTTAAAAGAGTTTTGTAACTAGGTAATAACTATTCATTATCTAATAGTTGCTGTACTGCTCAATCATTTAAAGGTATTTATCGTATCAGTATTATGTGCCCAGTGCTCTGTCAGGCACAGCCCTTCCTCTTTGGAGCTTTCAGTCTAGAGATTCTGTAAGAGCTGATAACTAGTAGCAGATACAAGTGTATTACGTTTCCTTCAATTAATATTTCTATTCTGAATCTATTATTTCCTGCACTGGGAGAGGAAGAGGATGATCAGGTCACATTTTACCTTATCTACCTACCTACAAAGTAAAGCCACACATTTTTTGTGTATGGATGGGCATATGGCACTATGAAATATTTCAAGGTGTTCTTCAAACAAAAGCTAATGAGGTTAATAGGAGTCATTAGGTACAAACAAGGAGTCCAAAATGCTTTCCTGAGCACAAGCTATTGCTGTTCTTTTGGGCTCATAATCTCTGCTTTCTGGTATTGTTATTTATCTTTCCGTTTAGGTCCTGTCTTCCCCCTTTGAGTAAAGTTTTTCAGTAACAGTAGTGATCTCTAATACCTCATAATCGCTTCTTTACTTAGCATGTCATCCATTCATTCAAAAGGATGTTTCTACATGTGAGGCATCGTGATAACTCTGGAAAATAGACAGGAATGTGATATGGTTCCTGGCACCAAGAAGCTTAAAATCTGAAAGGGAATAAGAGAGTAACATGTGTAACAAAAGGCTGACACAAAATTAAGGAAAAGTAGAGATCAGTGTATTAGTACCACATGTCTATGAATATCAAGAAGACTTCACAACATAGGTATTTTTGAGCAGGATCTTTAAAGAGAGAAGAAATTATGCATATGAAAGTGGAAATAATAACTCCATATAAGAAGTTATGCATATGAAAGTGGAAATAATATGTCCACATAGACGAGTACATTTGCAATTTTGGACACTTTCAGAAATAAAGCATTATTAAACAGATGTTGTATTCATTTTTCCTTGGGAGTTTATGAAGCATACTGAATGTGTGAAGGAAGTAAATGGTACAGGGTTGGGGAGAGTATTGTATGAAACCGGTGTTTTTGAAATCTCAAATAGGCTCCCAGGCAAGTTGTAGGGATGTCAGATTTTTCGTTTGTCATTAGGTGACATAATACATAGTGAATTATCAAGCAAATAGTTTTCCTTTCTAACATTAAAGTTGTTTTTCTGTTTTAAGATTCACCTGTTCATTAGTTGAAACAAATAGCTATTCCTAGCTATCTTGTGCCAGGAATTATGGGTATAAATATATATCAAATAAAGGCCTTGACTTCAAAAAAAAATTCACAATATCCAGGAAGATGGACAAGTAAACACAGTTACAATATAGTATGATAAATGTTACAATCAAGAAAAATAAGAATAAAAAAAAGGAAAAAAAGAAAAATAAGAATGTATCTTACTGGGTTTGGCATTCTTCTTCTTCTACAAGTCCTTATATGAAGAGTCATCTACAATCTTTCCTCAATAGTCGAAGAAGGAAGTATAGTGTGATCTAATGCTTATCAAAGCAAACATGTGTCAAGTTTTTTTGGGGGGACGGTGGGTGTTAATGAACTTCATTAAAGCTTAGTTTCTTCAGCTGTAAAAGAGAAGTAGTGGCAACAGGAAAATCTAGTGTGGCTTGCAAAACCACCTGTTAGAGATTTCAAATTCTTTTGAGCTAAATCCTGATAATTAAATGAAATAATTCTGTAAAGCATTTAGCAAGTGCCTGCCATGTAGAATATGCTCATAATATTAATCAGTCATTAATTACTCGTAAAAGCTATGCTTTTCCCACTAAACTGTAAGATTCATGAGGAGAGAACGAATCCTTTCAATAAGATTTGACAGATGTTCATTTGTTCTCTGATTTCTTCACATGTAGCCCAGCTCACCATAAGGGTATTAATTAAATTGTTAGGTAGTTGTAACATTGTTCAAAACCCTTCTTATATTTAGTAAATATAATTTCCCTCAATTACACTCGCATCTGACCTTCAGAACGTCTTTATTAACAGATTGTACCTAATAATGTAATTAGATGATCCTATATTTTACAAATGAGAAGATACATTCAAGTAAACCGAATATGTGACTCTCTAGAGTACAAGCCTTACACAGGACCAGATCCAAAACTTAAGTCCAAGTCTTCCAAATCCAAGCCCAGTGTTCCTCACAATACAAGCAAAGAGCTTAGCAAATGCAGCCCATGCTCAAGGGAAGCAGTACAGTGGTTTAGAGTAAGGCACACTTTGGATTTTGTCTCAGATTTGTGACTTTGAGTGATTTATCTCATCTTATTAAATTTCAGTTTTCCTACACGTAAAATGGGAAGGGTGATAGTATCAACCACGAAGGGTACCGATGATTAAACGAGTTGATGTATATAAAGTGGCTCATTTAGAAAGTGCTCAGTCACTATTATTCTTCCACCATTCCTGGTTAGATTTAACAACAGGAACATTAGGAGACATTTAATAAATATAAGCCATTGTTAGAAAGGGCTGAAGAAACTCCTTCCTTTCCTGTCCTAAGTTATCTAGTAGTTGTCTTGGTTCACTGTTAACATTTTAATTTTCCCACATCTCTTCACTCAGCTCAGAAATTCTTTATCAAAGTACCCAACATTCTCTATGATGTAGCCCCGTGTCTCCTCGCTCTCTCCCTGTTTTATATATGATAAATACAATAATAAGGAAAGATAGGCCCTGTCTATAAGCTCATATCTCATTCCTATATTTGTTTGTATTTTACAGGATAGTTTATAAAATCCTCCAGTGAAGCTACTAACATTCCACAGCATAATGTGAAGAAAGCATTTTTGGATGAGTTGAAAGCAGAGAACATCAAGACGTTCCTGTAGTAAGCATATACTTAAAAGTTTACTATTCTGCTTAGAAGTTTTGATCCAATATTTCATAAACAGAAACTGACTTTTTAAAAAGGTTTTATTATTGAAGATCTTGTATCATGTTTCATCTGGAGAGGATTGTACCTTCAGCTGAACTTTATCATGATAGATGTTGTAAAGCAGGTGTCAGCAAACTTTTTCTGTAAAGGTCCAGCTTTCGTAGGCCAGCTGATCTCTGTCCCAGATACTCAGCTCTGCTATTGTAGCACCAAAAAAGTGATAGTAAATACGTAGTTGAATAACTGTGACAGTTTCGATAAAACTTCATTTGTAGGCACTGAAATTGAAATTTCATATAAATGATATGTCACAAAATATTATTCCTCTTGATTATTTTCACCTATTTAAAATGTGGTAACCATTCTTAGCTTGTGGGCTGTACAAAGAAAGGAAGTGAGCTGGATTTGGTCAGTGAAACATAGTTTGCTGACTCCTGTTTCAGAGAAAGATAGTATAGTTTAGTCAAAAGAATAAATTTTGGACTTCGAAGTCAGACATACGCAAGTTTAAATTCCATCTTCGCCCACTGATATTAAAGTAACTTTGAGCGAATACTTAACCTTCCGGAGCCATCATTTTCACCTCTATAAAATGGGGATAGTGATATGGTTCTGATGAGCATGAAATTAGAGAGCATATGTGTGACCTAGTGTAAACACCAGCTCCCTATTTCCTGAAATAGCTATCCCTGCTGTAGGGAAAAAGAGGTAAATGAGTAAATATAAAAAGGATTTGCAAGGCAACTAAAAATAAAACACTTTTATTGAATAATTGATTGGAATACTTAGCTTTTTCAAAGTGACATACTTGAAGTCCTGATAACGATTAAAGGACTCCTTAGTGAATACAAGTTATAATTTTATGTAAAAACAGTCAAGTAAAAAAAGATATATATATGTATAGATGTACCTACACATAGTCATACAAACGCATATGTCTATTTAATTACGATAGAATTAAAACTATGAATAAAATTTGCTAGGGCACCTATCAAGTCATTGGAAGGGCCATTTCAAGTGAGAGATCTAGAAGCTTAAATTTTGTGGAAATCCTTCTGCCTCTTACACTTCTTTTACTATAATTATGTATAATAGGTATAATAAAAGTGGAAGTCTGGCGAGATATAATCTTCACTCCTAGACAGGGGTGCTGCCTCTGCTTCATTTTTCCTTTTCTAACCTGTGAGATGGAATGACCAGCAAGGAAATAAAATGAATGCCTGCCTCTAGCTCACTTTCTGGGCCGTCAGCTTCTTGCTTATTCTCCGTAGCCTTGACCAAGCTCCTCTAACTGTTTAGAACTCAAGGGTTTTCATCATTAACAAACAAAAGAAAGAGATTAACAGAACCCCCCACTCACCCCTCCAAGGACCACAGAACCTCCAGAAGCCTCCTGGACTCTCCAGGATTCCAATTTGCCATTTGTCCCTCAGAGTGCTTTCAGTCTATTTAGACCCTTAGGTTAGGGGTCATTAAAGCCTCAGATCCTCTGTCTTGTTCCCCTTTCTAATCCTTTGCTTTACTACTAAAAATCCTCTACTACTTCTAAGTCACCTGACCCTCAATAGTGTCTGGGGGTGGGGTTAAATAGGGGCTGCCTTTTCATTCTCCCTAGGGGTGCAAGGTTGTCCTATGTTTTCCCTTTTGTTTTGTAGCATCTAGTTAAATTTTCAGATCTGTTCACTATTTTGCATGTCTTTAGAGGGAATTTCCTCCACCCAGTTCTGAAAGACAAGATTATTTCAGAAGAATGTCTTAGCTTTCACTGATCTACATTTGAATACCAGTTGCATCTTTCACTGGCTGTCTTTAGGTCACCTAACTTCTCCAAGCACTGTGCATTTGTAAACCAGATGCAATGTATATGAAAACAGGAATACCAATAGCTCCCTTTATTAATTGAGATAACATAATGATACTTGGAACATATATAAACTTTTCTAGCCAGACAGAGATGTATGAGCCTATTTGTTTTGTTAATACATGTTGTTGGCTAATTTGGATAATTTGTAAATTATTCTTCTTATTAGAAAATAACTGGATATTCTAATAGAATCAAGACAGTGTGACACACTTCTCAATTGATGAAAACAAAACAAAAAAAGAACTTCTGTTTCTTAGCAGTTGTCTAATTGAGCCTCAAATCTTTGTGAATTAGTGAGGTAGCAATATTCTCCCCATGTATGGATGAGAAATTGAAGACATGGCCAGGATTACACAACAAGTTAGTGGCAAAACCTGTAATACACTGATTTTGTGGCCAATTGATTTATTTATCCTTGGAAACAAATCTTTTTTCCTACTCATCATTTTCAGGATTAACTTTGCTCCAAATGAGTGGGTTCTAAACCTGATCATAGAACACCATTGCATCTTGGTGGGTAATGACAAAACTTTTACCAGGAATTTCACTCATAATGTTACCTAGCCAAACTTGGGTCTGCTAGCCTGCTGTGCAGCAAAGCCAGTCTACTGACACCAGGTTGAGGTGAAGGAGTCCAGCATTTACTGTAGGGCGTCAAATAGGGAGAAAAGACAGGTTATGCTCAAAAGACCAGAAATCCCAGGTGGCTTTCTAGGGAGGGTTTTTTTTTTTTTTTTTTTTTTAACGCATTATATATAATTCCTTCTCTCTTTTTTAAAAAATTTATTTATTTATTTTTTGCGGTACGCGGGCGTCTAACTGTTGTGGCCTCTCCCATTGTGGAGCACAGGCTCTGGATGCGCAGGCTCAGTGGCCATGGCTCACGGGCCCAGCCGCTCCGCGGCATGTGGGATCTTCCCGGACTGGGGCACGAACCCGTGTCCCCTGCATCGGCAGGCGGACTCTCAACCACTGTGCCACCCGGGAAGGCCTCTCCTTTATTTTTATAGGCAAGATACTTTAGACGATCCTAAAATATTTTTCCCATTTGATTTTTTTTAACGTTTTTATTGGAGTATAATTGCTTTACAATGGTGTGTTAGTATCTGCTTTATAGCGAAGTGAATCAGTTATACATATACATATACCTATATCCCCATATCTCTTCCCTCTTTAGTCTCCCTCCCTTCCACCCTCCCTATTCCACCCTTCTAGTTGGTCACAAAGCACCCAGCTGATCTCCCTGTGCTATGCGACTCCTTCCTAGCTATCTAAAGGGGAGGGTTTTTACCTTGGTAGTTTTGTTTTTGTTTGTTTTTTCTTTTTGCGGTACTTGGGCCTCTCACTGTTGTGGCCTCTCCCGTTGCGGAGTACAGGCTTCTGACGCACAGGCTCAGTGGCCATGGCTCATGGGCCCAGCTGCTCCGCGGCATGTGGGATCCTCCCAGACCGGGGCACGAACCCGTGTCCCCTGCATCGACAGGCGGACTCTTAACCACTGCGCCACCAGGGAAGCCCAAGGGGAGGGTTTTTAAAGGCAACATTTGGAGTGAGGGTTGCAGCTCATGGACTTTCTTCTGATTGGTTGGTGGTGAGGTAACAGGGTGATGTTTTGGAAATCTGAATCATCAGTCTTCTGGTTCCAACTAGTCTAGGGTCTGTGTGATTGTGGTCAGCATGTAGTCAGCATCCTCCACCTGGGTGGGGTTCTTAGTTTCTGCAGAAGAGCCCAGAGGTGTGCATCAGGTTGTTATACTGTTTAAGCTATCATTACTGTCTTGCTTGACCGCTTTTCCTTTGTTTCTCTATTCCCTCACTTCCCTAATTAGTAACTGCTTGAGTCTGCTCTTTGGAACCCATGGAAGGCCTAGAAGACTAAAGCCTTTTACTACAAAAAAGAAACGGGGGACACTGAGGGGCTCTTGTACCTGGGAGGGGCCTGCAGGGTACTGCTTGGTTTCAGTCCCCCCTTTTCTCTGATACTTCTTAATCCTGAGAGGACCAGGGGCAGAATGAGAAAGAGAATAAAGCTTTGGCGAGAGAGGTTAATCATAAACTTGGCAGGGGAGCTCGGTTTTAGGGGGAACTCAGTTTCAACAATAAAGTCTAATAATGATCTCTTCTGTGTGTGTCTGAGCAGGTTCAAGACTCCCATAACAATTCTTCTCTCATGTAAGAATAGAGTTCTAGCTGTGACTTCAGGAAATATGCATAATCTGCATCTAGCTCTGTTACAGTTTGGATTTGTGTAATATGGAAGAAAATAGCAACTTGTTGGCTATTTTCTGTTTTCTTTGCAGGTATCCATTGATGAAGGGATATACAGACTCCTCAGCTGGCTCTTAAAATTGTGTTCTTTTCATTACTTTATTTTGTAAATACACATTAGAAATCCCATGTAAGGTTTTAAGCCCCTAAAAATTTATTGAATGAGGACTTCCCTGGTGGTGCAGTGGTTGAGAGTCCGCCTGCCGATGCAGGGGACATGGGTTCGTGCCCCGGACCAGGAGGATCCCATATGCCGCGGAGCGGCTGGGCCCGTGAGCCATGGCCGCTGAGCCTGCGCGTCCAGGGCCTGTGCTCCGCAACAGGAGAGGCCACAACAGTGAGAGGCCCGCGTACTGGGGGGAAAAAAAATTATTGAATGAGAATTTTAATACTATTTTTGTAAATACAATTTAAATGATTTTAATGTAATTATAAAATTAATCACCAGAATCACCCTCCTCTTTTTTTTTTAAAGATACACAATAGAATCAAACATTTGAAATTGGGATCATCATAGCCATGTTGGCTATTAGTTATTTTTAAATCACCATCAGGATGGAAGTATGTTGAATTTAGAAAAATCTACATATTTAGAACCAGAAATTCATGAAGTTCAAGAAGTTCATGAGCTAGAAATAAATCAGTGTCTTATCATGATACATGATGCTTGGTCGTATGGGATTTTTTGTTTTTTCTTGAAGGGGTTTGAAAATACCAATGAACTGAATCTTCAAGGAAACAACAAATTTCCAAGAGAGAGAAATTTAAAACAAACAAAAGCACCAGTATCTGGACATACTAAATGAGAAATTAATCTATTCATGAAAGTATCTGTGGTAGCTAACATTTTAGCCACATAGTTTATTTGTTAAAGATATTTGTGGTCAGACTAATTCTCATCGTTGATTTTAAGTATTATACCTACTTAATAAGTATATATGGTGAATGGAGTACAAAAGATTCAGTTTGAGCTTGTGTAAGTATGTTCAGATTACTCCTTAAAGAAGGCACTTTAAAATGGTTGCTAATGAAAAGGTTTCTCACTTGGCTATAACTTTCAGTATTTAAAAATAAATGTAGTTATCAGTAGTTCTTGGCATGTCACAGCTTGATCTTTGGATGAAAATATTTTTATCTTCTGATTATATTTTACAAGGTGAAGTAAACAGATAATTCCATGAAAGTTCAAAGATGCATTCTTTCTTAAGAAAGAATATAACACTTTCCTCATCTGATATGTAGAGATACATCTACAGGGTTGTGTGTAACAATTCTCTACAAAGATCAGTTTTTCTAATTTTTCTCTTGAATGAGTATAAATTAGAGCATGAAAATTTCAAAACACACTTGAAAATCTATTTGATGTAATAATAGTGCCACTTACATTTTTTTTTTTTTTTTTTTTTTGCATTATGCTGGCCTCTCACTGTTGTGGCCTCTCCCGTTGCGGAGCACAGGCTCCACACGACAGGCTCAGCGGCCATGGCTCACGGGCCCAGCCGCTCCGTGGCATGTGGGATCTTCCCGAACCAGGGCACGAACCCGTGTCCCCTGCATCGACAGGCGGACTCTCAACCACTGCGCCACCACGGAAGCCCCCACTTTGCTTTTTTAATGTATAACACGTCAAAGTATTTTTTAATGTAAATCAGCCTTATTTGGTTGTTGATTTAAGATAAAGTCTGACTAAAAATTTCTAACCATTTTAAATTTTTGTTCAACAGTAATTTTACACGGATACCATATTTAGCTGGAACAGAACAAAACTTTCAGCTTGCAAAGCAAATTCAATCTCAGTGGAAAGAATTTGGCCTGGATTCTGTTGAGTTATCCCATTATGATGTCGTGTTGTCCTATCCAAATAAGACTCATCCCAACTACATCTGAATACTTGATGAAGATGGAAGTGAGGTAAAAAGAAAGAAAGAAAAAATAAGCCCCCCTGGTCTACTATTTTCAAATACCTTATGTGAAAGAATGCCCTCTACCATCTCCAAATACTGATAGAAATCAATATTGACACTTGTGAATGATGCCTTTTATAATCTTATTACTGGTGCCAACTCTTTCTTATGATGTTTGAATTTATGTGATGTTGGAAAGATTCTGAAAAATTGATGTTTGATGACATTTGCTATTTTCTATGTTTTAGTATTGTACACTAATGTAAAATATGATATACTAGTAAACTTCTAATCAACTAAATTGATACATTTTTGAAAGGTTCGGACTATAAAAGATCATGCATAGATTTGAAGATGCTAGAAAATTCAGAGAAGTGCTGTTTGAGCTAGCAGGTTTTTATTGGTACTTAATGATTAAATCTCACATGATCATGTGTTCAGCTGTGTGCCCAGAAGTTGGGTGTGGTCATTTGGAAGGAGGAGAATTTGGAGAGAAGTACTATAGAATTATATCTACACTAAAGAATTTACAATCTTCTTTGCTAGTTAGGGCACTTGGGAAAGAAGATAATACAAGTAATTGAGGTATTTCTTATCACGATATATATTCAATATGAAAGCTCATCAAATATAACTCAATATTCATCTCTATTTGCCTTACAGCTACCATTTTAAAGTAGCCGCTTTTACTCTGGATAGCTTCTTTCAGTCCTTTGGTTAGCTGGGCCTTCTAAATTGCATATAGCTTCGGATATGTCCAGTTTGATCAGTCAACTAAAAATGTCATGTGATTTAAGTATATATAAATTTTTAATCACCTCCCCTTATTGACTAATGAATCAGCCTCTTCTTAATAATTAATATGTTGTTTTACAGTCAGTGATGTAATCCCATGCTAAATTTCCTAATATGAGTTGAAAGTTTCCATATTCACTATTTTCAATTATAGTAGTTAATACAGTTTAACTTTTAAAAATATTATCAAACTATTTCAAAATTTTAAAAATATTTTTAAGGTAGGTATGGAGAATACTGATATATTTCCTATGGTCCCATAACCTTTATTAAACAAGCGGGGGCATATCTATATAATTAACTATTAAGGGGTCTTTAAATGTATATTTAGGAAGATTATTTAATGATGTAGTAAAATAATGGTGATGTTAAAAAAATACACATACTTAAACCAAATTTGATCTATCAAATTTGGCAATTGTGTGCAATGAGGAAAATAGCAAACTTTCAATTCTCTTCTTTTTTCCTTCCTCTTCACTTCCAATTTTGACTGTACCTTTGCTTTTATTTCATTTCATTGTTTCTTTTTGCTATTATAAGCACTTATGAAATTTCTAAAACTTGTCACTTAATATAAACCTATCTTGTAGACGTTTCATTTTGGAGATTTTCCTGAATGGTGTTAGCTGCCAAAAGCTTATTAACTTTTTTGGAAGTTATATCATTAAATCATTTTTATTTTTACCCTAGTTTTACCTGCACATAAAGAATCACACAGTTCTCCAAAGGACCCTCTATATCCCCCTTCCCTGAGGCAATCACTGTTCAACACTGAGTTGATTCTTTTGGTATTTACTTCTGTTTCTTTAAATGACATGCTTGCATTGCTTGTGTTTCAGATTCAGGCATTATCTTTTGACCTTGTGACAGTTCAGCTGTATTCTCACCCCAACTACAAATGCTCTTTTATTGTGTCCCCATCTCCCAGTTTAATTATTGTGACTATTCATAGCCAAGCTATGTGGTAAACTGCAAACTTTTACTTTCCTGCACGACACAGAGGAGTTCCCCTTCCCACAGGCAAGAAATATGATTAGCATTTTATAGATTCTGCAAGAAATATTTTTAATACTGTATGCATTATTGTAACTTTGTTTACATAAGGACAACGTGCCATATGGATTGAACTATATATATTGCCTTTTTTGTGTCACAAAAAGTATATAGAAATTTGTAGACCAAAATTATTTTAGTTATACTCAGAATACATAATTTGAGGCTATATTAGTGAATTTTGGATAGTGAGCAGTGCTCACTGGTGTATTGTCTACCTTTGATAAAGTCACCCAAAAGACTCTTTTCCATCACCTTAGGAAACTTTTCCTAGTTGTTAGAATAACTCATAAACTTGATGTAAAATCCACCTGCTCAGTGGTGTTGTAAAATTGAAGATTACCATAAAGGCAAATCAAGTGAGACAAGCTTGAGTACTTCCTTGGCTGAAAGACTTGCTGATGGGGTGACTTTGTCTCTAGATGGATTTTTATTGCACTTTGTATAGTTTTTCTTATAATCTTTCCCAGTGACTCAGCTGTATTTGTACCCTATGTGGACCCCAGAAAAATTATGGGAAAGATGGAAGATATGGGAATTTTTGAAGAGTAGTAGTTGATTTGGTTTCATTTTAGGTTCTGTCAGCACCAGAAGTAGGTAACTGGTGCTCTAGTCAGTACAATATAATGTCAGCTCAGAGTCACTCCCCATCTCCCACAACCCTTTGCATTACTGCGCGGACCAGGACTTATAGTTTAACATGAAAAATGAGTGGTGATAGCAGGTGTCCTTGACTTGAATGTTTTTAATGTTTCACCTTAATTTTGATATTTGTATCAGGTTACGTTAATTCACTTCCTTTCCAAGTTTACTAAGACTTTTTGTCATGGATTTATGTTGAATTTTATCAACACTTTTTTTCTTTTCTTTGGATATCTTTTGAGATGAGCGTATAAGTTTTCTTTTTCACAATGATAATTATATTAAATGATATTCTAATATTAGACTAATCTTACATTTTTGAAATTTGTAATATTAGTCAGTAGTAGAGTTTTCAACTCATATATCTATATATATTCAGTTTATATTCATAGCATGTTTGGCCTGTATTTCTGCAATTTGCCTATTGGGGTATAATTTCTAGATTAGACCTGCCTTATAAAATGAGCTGAGTTTTTAATCTCTGAAATAGGTTGTGTTATACTTAAACAATCTTTTACTTTCATCTTTCAAACTCAAAGGAAAACCAGTTGGTTTTGATACTTTGTTTTGTGGAAGATTTTAAAGTACTGATTCAATTTTTATTATTGTTATAGGACTATTTAGATTTTAAAAAATGCATCCTTATGTCAGTTTTAATAAATTTTTTTAAATGCATTTTTCCGTTTCATCTAAGTTTTCAATTATTGGCATAGTTCTTCCTAGTATTTTCTTATTACCTTTTTGAATCTGTGCAACATCTATAGATATGACTTTTTTTCAACTCTTAATATTATTTATTTGTGCTTACCTTATATTTGTTTCTTATTGACAGTGACAGAGATATGTCAATTTTACCTGTATTTTCTAAGAATAGACCTTCAGCTTTGGCAATCATTTCTTGTATGTATGTTGTATGTTTCATTAATTCTGTTCTTACTTAATATAATTTCCTCTTTTAGCGTCCTGGTGTCTATTTTGCTGTTCTTTGTAACATTTTCAGTTGAATACTTAATTTATTGATGTTCAAGCTTTCTTCTTTTCTAAAATGAGTATTTAAAACCATAAATTTCCTTCTAAGAGCCACTTCAAGTAGATCTCACAAGTTTGGAGAAGTGTTTTAGTTATCATTAATATTTTAATATTTTCTAAGTTCTGTGTTTTCATCTTTGAGCCTTGGAGCTATTTAGGAGTATTTTTAAAATTCCAAATTTAAAAGTTATTCCACTATCGGTTTGATCTGATTTTCTAACGTAACTACATTGTGATCAGATAATGTGGTTTGTATGACACTAGTCATTTGGCAATTGTTGAGGCTTCCTTTATAGCCTATTATGTGGTCAGTTTTTATTAATGTTCTGTGTTTATTTGAAAAAAATGTATTCAGTTGTTGAGTTTAATGATCTTATATTTGTTCATTAGTTCAAGTTTGTTAATCGTTTGGCTAAAATCGCCTTTATCCTTGATGTAGTCTTATTTTGTCTGCAATCTTTATTAATTGCTGGGAAAAGAATGTTAGATTATCTCACTATAGTGGTGGATTATTTTTATTTCCCTTTGGAATTCTGTCAGTTTCTTCTTCCTGTAGCTTGGAGCTCTCTTTTAGAGGTAGTGGTTTGGAACCTTAAAAAAACAATTGATTCCTACTTAGCAATGTCAGTGATACACTTAAAAGATTATATTATATTTGGTTCAAAGTGAATTTAACATTAGTTTGCTTCCAAGTAATTACCTTAGCATTTTTATAAGTGACTAAGAATACTGTACGCTGTTATTTTTATTTGGGAATTAAAGTTTTCCTTCTAAATCAAAAGCTAGTGCTTATACATCCTCTAAGGGTCGCTAAGTTTATTCATCTCATGAAATCCTCATAGCCTCTAGCACAGTGCTGGCTCTTCGATCTGTATCTTTAAAATACCAAAGGCTTCATTAACCATCTACTGACAGAAAGAGATAGTACACATTTCCTTTTTTGGTTATAGTAACGAAACTTTACCTGACTTGACTCTGATTATTATATTTTGTTTCTCTAGATTTTCAACACATCATTATTTGAACCACCTCCTCCAGGATATGAAAATGTTTCAGATGTTCCACCTTTTAGTGCCTTTTCTCCACAAGGTATGCCAGAGGTAAAAATGCATGCAATAAAATAAAAATAACAAAGAGAACTTCCTTATACATACAAGCAATAATTAAAGAGGTATTATGAAGGTTTTTGATGTCATCCAAATTCATCTTTTTTAACATTTAAGAAATAGAATTTCTTAGTAATGAAAAGGAATACATACTATTTTGTGTTCATTGTGTTTTTTAAGATAAAATTTACTACACTGAGATGGAGAAATCCAAAATGTACATTTATTGACTTTTGACAAATGCATACACCTGTGTAATTCAAACCCCATCAACATATAGAATACTACTATCACTTCAGAAAGTACTTTTAAGCCCCTTGTCAATCAACTCCACACACTCTCAAGGCAATCATTGTATGGATTTTTTTTTTTTTTGCCACGTTTGATTAGTTTTGCCTATACTAGAAATTCATATAGATAGAATTGATAGCATGTAATCATTTGTGTCTATTTTCTTTCACTAAGCATAGGGT